>NC_056738.1:358738926-358903926 GCF_019279795.1 Protopterus annectens
TTTACATATATCAATTTTACCAAAGTCTTATATCAATTTAAACATAAACTTTCCAGGTGATCCCAACTGAACTTCTACTTAATGACCGCACTTTTAATTATTAAAATTAATTCTATATAATCTTATTCTTGATTAACAATGTCATTATTAGGATTCTCAATGATATAGTATTATAGGATAATGGGAAATAAAAGGGATCTAGGTCTTGTGACCATTTAAATCCTGTCAGTACCCACCTCTAGAGTGTACCTCCTTTTTTTAAGGAGAGCTAGGCAAGACAAGCCGGGGTGAATTTGTGAGTACTCATCCAATCATCCAGCTCCAATATGAAGGAAGGTAATGTATCACACTGTGTAATTTATTGCAGAAGTTTATTCCAGAAGTGGGGAGGGACTGAGTAATGACCTCATCTCTTTGCCATATTTTATTTATTTGTTGATGACCCCCAGTTCTGTATTTTGTGGGATGGTTTGTTTTGTGGAAATACAAGAGGTACAGGACCACTGGGTCCCTAATGGGAGTAAAGGCAAACCTAGATCTTCCCACAAGAGTCTATTATGTATTGAATAAAGAGACAGCACTTCCAGTCTGTTCTGGTACCTTAGGATTTTTACACCAGTTATCTTCTTAGATTAGTACCTCTGGGGTCTTTCAAATTGTTTGATTTGTCTAGGAAGGTACATTCCAAAGGGGGTACTGCATTCAGTAGTGGCTTGCTGGACTTTAACAACACTCTCATTTTGGAGTGGGGTGTCTATGTTGTATGCCGGGGACAAGGGTTGTCTAACAAATATGCCAATATTGCATTTTTTAGCATTTAATATGAGCCCATTTTAGACACTTTATATATATATATATATATATATATATATATATATATATATATATATATATATATATATATATATATATATATATATATATAGACTCACACACACACACACGCGCACATATGCATGCGCGTGCACACACACACACACACACACACACACACACACACACACACACACACACATATATACATGCAGATATTTTATCTATTTATAATTTTTGCTGTCTAGGTTAGTCCCACTATACTAGTGGTCTCTATTCAGGAGAGACCTGAGGTGGTATTCATACTGAGTAGGGGAAATTTGATCAGGACACACTGGGGAACTTCCCATACTATTTTTCAATAAGTGCCATGGGATCTTTCACATATACCAGAGCTACTACCAACTCAGGCAGATGTGGACTCAGTTTAACATCTCATCTGAAGCTCATCACCCTCCAGAGTGTAACTTTCCTCATAGCTGGCTTTAGGCATCAGGAAACCCTATGGTCGCTTGGGACAATTCTTCCTGGGGGGCTCCCAACCACAAGAAGTTGTCTTATCTTGATATTTTGTAACATGTCTATCAAACCAATAAAAGCTAGTACAGCAATCTTGTATGCTTAATAAACCTGGGGGGGGGGGGTAATAATAACTCTTATTTATATCTCCTTTAAAATTCAAAGATATCTCTGATTATAGTAATAGTGTTTTATCAAGTAACAGGCTACACAATTCCATTAAATATTTTACCACTGACATAGTGGCCCTGGCTTAGTCAAACTAAAACTAACAACATAGCCAGCTTTAGCCACCTGCAGTACCTCTGGCTGCAGGGGCCCCTTAATCAACTTTGACTGTGTGGGGCCCAACAAAAGCTGCTGCTAGTTGTGGAAAAATGAGGAGAAAAATATACTAATTTCCATATTACACTCTTTAACCTGAACAAGACTGTGATATGACCCTTTTAGGATAAAGCTGAGAATGAACATGAGCAAAGTAAGCACTGGAGAAATCAGCAGCCCAGAGTGATGGATCTCAGTGTTTACCCTGGAATTTCAATCTTCAGGGATGGTTTTCTTTTTCAGTGAGTTTAATAAATACTGGCAGCACACCAGATACCATAGCTCTCAACTTTTTTGCTGGAGAATTCTGCGCAATGCCAAGGATAACAGCAGAATAAAGGCTCAAAATCAGGAACATATTTTAAACATTACTCTAATTCATTTAAAACATTAATAGAATAACACCTTTTTCAATAACATGCATTTTTGGACAATAAATGTATAAACCTCTAATGTCTTGATTTATTGACTATCTGTAATCCTGAATGATTTACCAGCAAATCAAACATTTTATGAAGGACAGAGAAAAATTATGAGACAAAATCATGGAAGGTCTCAGAAATCAGAGACATCAACAGGTATACATTACTCCTCAGTGATATAAGTAAAAGTGACGTACCCCTGCTGATGACGAATGACTGCTAAACAGCAGTCACTGATCTGGTGTGGTAGTACCAATATTGCACAATGCATTGATATTTGCTGAAATAAGTACAAAACTAGTATTTCTATGGCTTATGCTTGTGTGTGTGTGTGTGTGTGTGTGTGTGTGTGTGTGTGTGTGTGTGTGTGTGTGTGTGTGCATGTGTGTGTGTGCATGTGTGTGTGTGTGTGTGTGTGTGTGTGTGTGTGTGTGTGTGTGTGTGTGTGTGTGAGTGTGCGTGTGTGTGTGTGTGTGTGTGTGTGTGTGTGTGTGTGTGTGTATGTGTGTGTGTGTTGTCTGTGCAGACACTCAGTAATACCTGGACACATACATTATTCTTCTGGGTATCAGTAAAAAAATACCGCTAACAAGTAATTACATTTGAAAAGTAAGGCATAAAATATATCACAGAACATTCAGAAACTCAGGTCTTCTAGAAGTCTGGTGGCCTCCACTCCACAGACTGTATAAATGGATACAGCAAGAGCCCCTTAATCATCCTTGACGTGTGGGAGCCCCTCAAAAGGTGTTTCTGGTTGGAGAAAATGAGGAGAAAAAAATGTATTAGTTTTCTGATTACTCTCTTTAACCTGAACAGGCTGTGATATAAGATAAAGCGGATAATGGCCTTTGTTCTCAATCTCACCCATTCTAAAACCAGCCCTGTTGAGATGTGCGTGTACATAGAGTTGCTGTAGGCTATGTGTCTGTGTGTGGGGGGCAGGGGTTGAGGATTATGTCGCTATTACTTGTTTAATTTTCATCACAGTCAAACTTATAGGTATTCACAAGAGGTCAGTATAGCTAGTGTTTTTCTTTTACTTTTCTCACAGACCTCAGATGTGCACAAAGAAGGTTACTATAGCCTGTGTAGGGGCAGTGTACTGTTTAGGATCAACAAAGTAGAATGTATTACTGTAATCATTATTATTTTTTACTTTCTTCACAATCACACATCAGGCACATATACAGGTGGCTGCCTTTGGGGTTAGGGTGAGGCGTGAGGAAGCATGCTATGTTCTGTATATGTATGCCAGCAGTCACTTTAATACATGACTGTGGCGATCTGAACCTCTATTTTTATTTCAATCTATCACCAGAGGTATGCATAGGCACTGACTGCCTTTTTGAGAGATTAGAGAAGCAGGTAGTATTTCCAGACATGACCTGTGTATCCTCACAACAATGGCCTTGTTAGTTTATTGTGGCCTACTATTTTGTCAGCTTTGAACATTAAGCCTTGGGAACAACTTATGTACTCCTTGAAAGGAAAAACAAGTATAAGACTGAAACTCTTTTCTTACTCATGATTTTTGTTTAGGCCACCGTTAGATTAAAAGGTTGGGAAATGCTCTAAAATGCATCCCAGAGCATCTATAACCCCTATGACTTATGGGTGCACTGGCTTAATTAAGTTCTTTCCTAAATGGTTATTACTGTGCTGTCGTGGTCAAAAAAAGGTGTGTTGAAAGGATGCAAGGAAAACTAAAGCTGAACAGCAGCACTGAATTTCCTTCCTTAATCATAATTTCTGTTCAAACCATCACTGGATGAAAAGGTTTTGTAAAAAGATCAAAAAAATAAAAACTTTAAAATGCATATCAGAACATATAGAAAGTTATGGCTCCTTGAAAAAGCTGAAGAGTAAGGAAAAAATGTGAGAAAAGGAAGAAAAAAGTAATGTGCATGGTATGGGGAGCCAAATTATGAGGGAAACAGAGGGGAGCATAGGAGGATGTGTGTGTGTGTGTGTGTGTGTGTGTGTGTGTGTGTGTGTGTGTGTGTGTGTGTGTGTGTGTGTGTGTGTGTGTGTGTGAGTGTGTGTGTGTGTATGTGTGTGTGTGTGTGTGTGTGTGTGTGTGTGTGTGTGTGTGTGTGTGTGTGTGTGTGTGTGTGTGTAAAAGTGGGGTTGGGCTGAAACAGTAACAGTGTCTAGGGTAGATTTCACCCAGGTCCAGCCCTGTACTTACAGCTGTTGGAATTTATCATTGTTGCAAATAAATCTCAATAACTGTGAATGTCGTTTTGTGAGATGAGCCACCGTAATGTAGTATACAAGCCTGTCATAATGTAGCTATTGGTCAGTCTGTGTGTGTACTGCTCCTAAAAGTCTGCAACATGAACTAAAAGGCTGTTTAGGAGGGGTGATAATGACAGGGTATTACTTAGACTGAAAGTGCCCAGGGGGCCAGCAACTTGACATTTACTAGGGGCCCTCGAACAATTTTAAGTGTTTTTTTTTTTTAGGAGGAACCCCCCCCCCTTGTACTCCCTGATGTAGGAGCAAGCCTCCCAAACTTATATATACCAGCTCCATGGCTGAGCCAACTTGAAGAAGGGGCAAATTCTCCCAAAAAGGGCATCACTGTTGGCAGAACTTGCTGACAGTGATTTCCTACTGAGGAACTCTGTCTGTGGGTTGAACTTCAGACAAGAGTTCAATCTTTGTCCACCTGTAGGTAACCCCAATAAGACTCTCTTTTAAAGTATATAATTTAAAATATTTTGTAAGCTTTGGTAAACACTTGCAAGAACATGTTTATAATTTTGAGTGATTTATACTCATTTGCAATATTTCAGCTTGTCAACATATTCTGCTTCATCTTTAGTTAATACTGAAATGGGAAATCAATATCTTTCATGTTTACTGTCTCACTATCTTAGTGCTTTTCTGTATACAATCACATCAATGTCATTGTTTGAAGTTTTTGTGTTTATTGCTTTTTTTTTTGAATTTTTGTAAGTTTACCATTTACTACCCTGAAGTGTTTTAAGACCAGTAACAGTGGTGTTATACCAGTCTGTTTGGTGATACCTTCCTTTTATTGTTTATTAGTGAAGTAAGCCTCCCCCTTTGTTTTAAATCATGCTACAATCAAGCTTAGATTTGCTTACTTGTCTCAAGCTGTGCTAATGAACATTCCACTGAGAAGTAGTGTGGGACAGTATCTCTGATGGGGCACTCAACAGTGACTTGGTTAGTTGGTTATATTTTTATTTTTTCCCATATTATCTAATAGATATTTAAGTAACATAAAAGGCAGAATATATAAACAGTTGTGGCATGCTGTCAAAAAATAAACTTTATTTCTGTCACTCTCTTTTTTTTTCTACCTGTCTATTTGATTAAGTAACTAGGCACTGCCACTGATTTTTACAGTCTACACTACTAATGATTTTTTAATGAAATTTTTTATTTATTTAATGTATTTACAATATATACACAGAAAGGAAGAAATTCAACATTGCATACTGTTCTGTAATGCAATATTAGGAATATATTGAATCATTAAGGTAATCTTACACAATTAGCACATTAAGAGTCTTGGTATTTTAATAACAACATTACAAGGCTATCCCAACCACTAAAAGTCTTAATATGATGCATAGATCTTATTGTTGTTGTGTCTTTCGGCTTTTCCTGGTTAGGGGTCACCACAGCGGAACTCCGGTCTGCTAATGATTGGCAGTAGATTTTTACATGCTGAGTTGCCAGCCCTGATGCACAACCTTCAACGAAGGTATGCCCATTCACGCATGTCTCCACACAGAAAACGTTCTAACTGAGAATGGAATGGGACAACGTCTTAACGCTACCGCAGCACTATTCTGGTCACTTATTTTTCAGTTTTGCGTAGTATTGCTGTGAAATTTAAAAATTCTTTAAATGTTGGAACTGAGTTTGATTTTCATCTTTTTTTTGCAATAACTTTTCTAGTAAGTGCCGAAAGACTCCAACATATCTTGCAGTGGAACATTCATTAGTATTACTGATCTAGTGAAAGAACAATTATCAGACCATAACCCCTAAAAAATACTTATCTCTTCCCAATATACATTTAAGTTTTCACAATTCATAAACATGTGTATCCAATCAGCTTTTAAATCTTTACTACATCTCCAACAAGCTGAAGAAGTCATTTTACCAAACACAGAGATTTTATAAGGTGGAACAAACATTCTATTTTTAAATTTCCACATAAAACCTTTCCAGTATAAACTTGAAGAAGTTTGACTAACTGATTTAAGTAATAACGTTTAATTCTTACCATCTATTGAGTCACTCAATTCACTACTATCTAAAAAGTTCCAGAATTTTGCATCAAACTTATTATTATTACTTATAATGAACTTATATAACTTGGACAAACTTCCTTTGTAGGTGAATTTGCCTTCAGTGATAGCATTCATATATTCATATAATGGGGGAAGAGTGTTCTGTTCCTCTTTACTCATATTATCTACAAATTCATTTAATTTCTTACTGACGGATAATATTAACTGGCTAACAGATTTATCCAACTTATAATATTTCATTAAATGTTCTGGAAATTTAGTTTTCCTTTTTCAAAGCAATCAGACCATAATACTAATCCACTCCTTTTTAGTAAATTCATTTTAGCATTGTTCTGATTTTCCTTAGATCTAGAGGTGTGTGCAATGGGAAAGAACAAACATTTACATTTTGATATTAATGGAGTTTTAAAAACATATTTCTCAACTGTTTTAAGAATTGATTTCATATATGTAGAGTCTAAAGACTGAAATTAATTTCCCTCTAAGATAAATTTTATTAACCATATGAAATGGTTATTACATATTTCTAATGTATCATATTTGATAAACTACTAACAGTTTAGTATAATATGCTCCTGAATGGTTTTCCATTGACTAGTGTAAGTTGAGTCCATCCAGAGTACAAAAGAGTTAAAATTTTCAGCAACAGAATAAAATTCTTCACCTGGGAATTTAATACCACCATACTCCTATAATATAACCTTATATGATTTCTATAGGCAATTCTTGGCTTTTTAGAATACCATAAGAAATATTAAAGTTATTGGATGCAATATATATATATATATATATATATATATATATATATATATATATATATATATATATATATATTATTTATTTGCTGTTGGTTAACCAGGATAGTCCATTGGGCCAAGAGAACCCGTTTTCAATGGAGTCCTGGGGAGAAAAGCTCCATTACAGATTACATATTATAGAGATTTATATGCAGATTACATATTATAGAGATTTACATCAACATTATTGTACATGACATCACGAGGTACAGTGGTTACAATGAGTAAAGTTAAGCATTAATACAATCAAAGAATAAAACGTATTAAAGTTGAAACCAAATTATATAATAGGCACAAAGGATAAGGAAGTGAGTAGATAGATGCATAAGGCTTTCAGGAGGATAGGAACTATCAAGGAATAGATTACTGTCTGAGGTAGAGAGAGTAAAAGGGGGAGTACAGTAGAGAGTATAGAAAGATTATGTGGGGTAGGAGCAGGAGCATTCCCATGTGGATGATAGGTAGGAGTGGAGTGATTTTTTAAAGGTAGGAAGGCTAGTGATGGTACGAATGGAGGATGGGAGGGAGTTCCATAGGCATGCTAGTGAAAAGGAGAGGAGGTTATGTCCTGGGGGGCAATGGGGTCTATAGACTTCTATTAGGTTTTGATTAGTAGATCTACAAAGTCTTTGAGTGTGGTGGATTTTAAAGGTAGTGGACAGGGAGGGACAGAGGGATGGTTGAAAAATGAGTTTGTGTGCATATGTTAGTTGTGTGTAGGAGAGGTAGTTGGGAAGTTCAAGCCAATTTAGTTTGTGGAGTGGTACACAGTGATGGGTTGAAGATTTATTGCTAGTGGCAAATTTGGCTATTTTATTATAACAGGTCGAAAGTTTTGTTTTGAGAGATGATTGTAGATTAGTTAAAAGAGGGGCACCATAAAGGAGGGAGGGTAAGAGAAATGTGGTCGAGAGAGTGAGTTTGGTAGTAGGTGAGAGGAATTGTTTGTGACGGTACAGCAGGCCTAGTTTTTGGTGTTTTTTTTAATGTTTTGTAGTAGATGGGACTTGAAAGTAAGGTTATTATCAATTTGGACTCCTAGAAGCTTGGCTTCAGTTACCAGTTCAAGTGGGTTATTATTTTGACTGGTGATGGAGAATGGTTGTTGATCCAGTGTGTTGGTTTTAGAGGGGGTGAATATCATTAGTTTTGATTTAGCTGCAATAAGTGCAAGATGGTTGTCTTTCATCCACTGTTCTGTGGTGGAGAAGGCATCTTGAGTCAGCTTTTGGAGAGTTGGAATGGAAGATGAAGCACAGATGATTGTAGAATCATCTGCATATTGGATGATGTTAGCATAGGGGATAGAGTGATAGTAGTCATTTACAAAGATATTAAAGAGAAGGGGTCCTAATATGGAACCTTGTGGAACACCTGTGGGGCTATTAAGGAAAGAGGAGATGGATTTTTTCCACTTAACAGCTTGATGCCTGTCTGAGAGATAGCTGGTGAACCAATTAAGAGCAGAAGGTGAAAGGTTTAGCTTAGAGAGTTTAGTTAGAAGTGAGTTATGGGAGATAATGTCAAAAGCTTTGGAGAGATCAAGTAGAATGGTAGATACAGTGAGGCCAGAGTCTCTAGCCTTGTTCACATTTTCAAGGAATGATAGGAGGGCTGTCATAGTGCTGTGATTGGGACGGAAGCCGTGTTGAGTAGAAGTTAGTAGGTTGTTGTCTAGTAAGTAGGGAAGGAGTTGAAGGTGAATACATTTCTCTAGAATTTTTGAAATAGGAGAGAGGATAGCAATGGGGCGGAAGTTGGTAACACTAGTATTATTTCCTCCTTTATGACAGGGAATTATCAAAGCCTTTTTCCAGATTTGAGGAACGTGACTTTCTTGGATGGAGCGGTTGATTAAGCTACTAATTGGCAGGGTGATAGCATCTGCAGCTATACTGAGGAAGTGTGAGGGGATGTTATCGGGGGCATTGGTGCAAGGTTTTAGCTTTTTCAGGAGTTTTTGATAGTGGAAGTAGGGATTGGTTCTAGGGAGAATCTAAGTGGTTGGGAGGTAGTAGGATGACAGAGTGGAGAAGGAGGAGGAGTAGGGGGGGAGAGGAGGAAGTTGGAGGTGGATGGTTGGAGGAGAAGGAAGAGGTTAGTTTGGAAATGCAGTCAGTGAAAAAAGAGTTAAACTCAGTGGCAAGGTCATTGTCTTGTACGCTTGGGTTGGGGTTTGGATTTTCAGTTGTACTGGGTTTTAAGAGGGAGGTTATACCTCTCCAGAAGTTTTGTGGGTCATTTTTGTATTTACTTTGAAGAGAAGAGTAATAGTTGTGACGGTCTGCTGTGATAAGCTTTTTTACTGAGTTACGAAGAGTTTTGTAGTCATTAAGAGTAGTGGGAGATTTGTGCTTCAGATAGCGTGCCCAGGCTTTATCTCTTAGTCGCATGGTTGTTAGTGTAGTTTTAGTTAGCCAAGGGGTAGTTTTGTTTTTTATTCTTCTGGTTTTTAAGGGAGCATGTGTATCTAACAGGTTTAAGAAAGTGGAATTAAAGTGAGTGATAGCACTTTCCAGGGGAAGAGTTTTTAGTGGGTACCAGTTAAGGCATTTTAGGGAGTTAGAGAAGGCTTCTGGGTTGAAGTTTTTTTGGTCTCTGAAAGTGATGTAGTTATGAGAAACTTGTAGGGAAGAAGAGAGGCGTGTGGCAAAGATGGGAAGGTGGTCGCTTAGGGAGTCAGGAAGAATTCCACTATCAGGGTAATTGTGGGGGTGAGAGACTAATATCCAATCTATAGTACTGTCAGAAGAGAAGTCTTTATAGGGCCTAGTAGTGGAGTTGATGAGTTGAGTGAAGTTATACAGGTTGATGTTAATGGAGGGGGGTATGGGATTGAATGGTGGACCAATTGATGTTAGTGTCTCCCATGATGATGGTTTCGAAAGAAATATTGGAAGAGAACCAGAAGAGGATATCTTCCGGTGTGGGGATATTGTCACCAGGGGAATGTAGAGTGAGGCTATGCATATATTTTTGTGTTTATTTAATCAAAGTAAGCCTATTATTAATTCTGCATTGTTGAATTGAGGAATAGCTTTATTGTAAGGAGTAATGGATAGAGAGGATGAGTATAGTAGAGCTACACCACCTCCTTTTTGCTGGGTTCTGTCTGCTCTGATAATGGAGAAGTTGGCAGGAATTATCTCCACATCTTTTATATAGGGTTTTAACCAGGTTTCAGATATGCCTAAGATATCTGGTTTATTATAGTGTAACCAGGCTTGAAGGTTTGGAGCTTTGTTCGCTAAGCTTTGTGCGTTTAGGGATGCTAATCGAATGGATTTAGAAGAAGGGGGGAGGTGTTTGGGCCTGGGTTAGGATGTACATCCCCAGCTAAAAGTAGAGATGTTAGAATTTCTATTGTATAGTATGGGTTTTTGTGTTTTTTGTCATAAATAGTAGAGGTTGTAGGAGATATGTTTGGTAGGGTATGGGTAGTAGTTTTTAGTGAAATAAGTTTGAAGTGAAAGCAGAGATTGGGTTTGATAGGGTAAAGTGTAGGAGATATTGGTATGACTGAGTAGGGGTGAAGTAAGTGGAGAGAGGAGGTTGTGTGATAGAGTGGGGAGTGAGGTAGCTTGTTAGGCTGGGTAAGGTAGTAGATGAAGGTAAGGTAAAGAAAGAGAAGTATTTGAATGGAGAAGAGTGTATACTTTGGATGCATGTTTGGGTTTTTATGGGATATTTATGGTTAGTAGTAAGAGAGATTAGGGATGTGTGGTGTATTGAGTAAGGAGTTGATGGGATCTGTGGTGGAGGAAAGTTGTGCAGGGGAGGGAAATAAAGGAGGAAGGGGTGGAGTTTAGTGGGAGAGGAAGTAGGTGTGGTTATGTGGGTATAAGTATGAATGTGGTGGGGGTGGGTGAGATTTGGGGGTAGGGTAGGGGAGTGGACTGAGCCCGTAGGACGAACGGAGCAGGGAAGAACAGAAGGAAGAACCAGCAGCAGAAAAAGTATCAGCCACTGCAGCTATGAAAGCAATATAAGCAGGTAAAATATATGTATAAAAAGGTAAGATAACTAACTATCAGAAAAGAAACAGAGGGGCAAATTATCTATGGTATTCTGTTCAGGGGTGGAAGAACCAGGGTATAGTTGGAGAACAATGGCTCAAAAGATACCTAGACAGCTACTTAGGAGGGGAGCCAAATAAAATAAAATATATTACCCTATGGATGGTAGGTGCTGCCACCTAGTGGTGAAATAGAGATAGGCAGGCTGAAAAGGGGGTGGAGGACACTTAACCTGTACAGAAGGAAATATGTAGGACTCAGTTGACCAGAGGAGGGGAGTAAAGTCTTGTGGTCTACGGTAGGCTGCTGGCTCACTTACAAGGGAAGTTATAGGAAAATACAAATGTTAAGTAGGTAGTTTGCAAAGACAGTAGTTGGTATTAGGCTACCTACATTTCCAAAAGTTACTCAGGGGCAGTCTTCAGTAGTACTTCTTTAGTCCAACAATAACCAGCAACTTCCAGAGAAGAGTCAGGGGTATTGGCGGGAGGTATTCCTTAGGCTTTTGATGAATGGGGGGAGCTTCTGGAGAGAGTTTTCTGGTGTGGAACTGTAAAATGAGAGGAAAAGATAATCTAGGATTAGGTTTAATAGGAGGTTATGGTTACAAGTGAATAGAAGACGGAGTACAGTGGAGAGTATGCAAGGAATGGGGAAGAGATAGGATAGAGGAGTAGTAGGTAATACAATGCAGAAGGGGTAAGGGAGAGAGGTAATACAGTAGGGAGTTAGAGAGCTGTAAGATATACCACAGAGATGAAGTAGAATGAAAAGGGTGAATTTGAAGGGAGATAGGGGGTTCGAAGAAATAGGCACTGAAGGAGGGAAGGTATAGGGGGTTAGCAGTGAAGGAGAGTAGTAGTAGAGGCAGCAGAGGTACAGAAGGTAGATATTTGCAGTTTAAAGTATAGTAAGTACAGGGTTAAAAATACAGTTGCTTCTACGAAAAATAAAATAGCTCTACAATATATATGCAGTTTACGTATGAAACAGAACAGGGTTACAAATATAGTTGCATCTACGAAAGCAGCTCTACAACAGTAATGAGGTATGGATAAATTAAGCACTTACAAAAAACAGATTAAAAGCAGTATTTAGCACTATAGATAAGACGCAGCATAAAACAGTGCAAGCTAGTACAAATATGATGAGGCAGGGCTATCTAAGCATTGAGACTGGCTTTGACACTCAGTAAAATGATCAAATAACAGGCAATGTATTTCACTAGACAATAGCGCGTAGCATAACCAATGTTATATATGGAAAATATACAAAGCAGGCCAGATTCACAGTGCCTTATATATATATATATATATATATATATATATATATATATATATATATATATATATATTCACTTTAGAACATCAAAAGCCCATAACTTTGAAATTCAAAACACTGAGACCAACATCTTGAAAATTCAAAACACTGAAAACTCCAAACATTGAATCCCATAACATTGAAAAAACATAGGAAACCAACATTTGATATATGCCAGCACAACTACATACAGAAACAAAAAAAAAAAAAACAAACCATATTACACTTCTCCAAATATAAGCAGGGGGGCACCCCCCCTCATCCCCTGCTACTTAAATATATCAACTCCGAGATCGCACTACACTGAACAAAAGGGCAAACATACCATTCCATGCTTCATGACTGCCTGTTAAATTGTAAAAAACTATCCTCAAACTTCTCTTAGAAACATTACTTCACTGTTAAAACCTTACACATTACTATATATCTCTCCGATACTTACCGGAGCTTCATAGATAACCACAGTTATGTTCCCTTCTTAATTGCTATATTACAACATAACACATCTTAGTGTGGTGTAGTGCAATCTCAGAGTTGCTATATTTAAGTAGCAGGGGGTGTGGAGGGCTTGCCCCCTGCTTATATTTGAAGAAGTGTACTATGATTTGTTTTTTATTTGTTTCTGTATGTAGTTGTGCTGGAATATAGTATATGTTGCTTTTCTATGTTTTTTCAATGTTATGGGATTCAATATTTTATATATTGGGTAATATAATCATTTTAATAAGTACTTATCTATCCTCAAAAAAATTGTTCCATTTTTAATAAGAAATAACACTTTTTCAATTATTCTTCAAAATTATTATTAATAATCTTACTCACATATTGATAGATTTTTATTGCTAAATATTTTAGTTCTTTTCCTTCCCAACCATATTTATATTTATCTTGAAACTTACTATCTAATAATTTACTTAATACTAAAAGTTCATTTTTATTATTACTAAATTTCAGTAACAACACTTCTTGAAACTTTTCAATTTCCTCATGTATTTCTATGATTGAATAATTTAAATCTCCTATAGTTAGCAAAATATTGTCTGCAAAAAAAAATGTATTTTAGATTGACAATCACTGTTAACTGAGAATCCATCATTTTTTTCATTGCTTTTTATTCTATTAGCTAAGGGTTCAATACCTAATGCAAATAGCACAGGGGACAAGGTACACCCTTGCTTTGTGCGCTTGTTAAAGTGAATCCTTGAGAAATGTATGATCCAATTTTAATATACGCTTTGTAGTCTCTGTGCAGGTTTTTTATATTCCAATAGATAGTTCTGGAATTGTAAATGTTTTTAAAGTTTTAAACTAGTAGTTCCAATCTACAGAACCAAAAGCTCTCTTGATATCTAAGCTAATTAGGGCCAATTTCTTAGATCTAAGATAGTTACCACCCTTTTTATATTATCATGCATTAATATAGTGACTATAAATCCTGTAGGATCTTTATTATTTTTTATGTACTATATCTCTTAATCTTGTAGCAAAGATGGAAGTAGATATTTTATAGTCTATATTTAATAATGAAATTGGTCTGTCTGAGGAAACTAACATATTATAATTTCCATGTTTAAGTATAGGTGACATTACAGAAGATTTATATGAGGGAGAAATTATTTTGCCACTCTGAATTATCCTGAAAATGTCACTTAGTGATTCTAAAATATTTAACTGAAGCAGACTATATAATTCTATACTTAAACCATCCAACCATAAACATTTACTATTTTCATTCTTTTTAAGCTTCTTTAGCTTCTATTAGGGTAATAGGCTTATTCAGCAGAGATACTGTTTGGTCATTATGTTTCTTGGTAATGTTTTTCTTTAAATACTTGCTAAATAATCAAAACATCATGCTAATAAAGGAGCCAGAAATGCTGAACACCACAATAGAACCTGTGGTAATTCAGGACAAAAGTATATCAAAAACAACTTTTAATGTTAAACAATTGAGATGAGTGCTTTCACCCACAATGGCCTTCATCAGTACAGATTTGTCAATGCATGCGCAACCATTTTAAGTATAAGCTTCTATCCTGCATAATCAGAAGAACCAATGAAAAACACTCAGTACAATGCCTGTTATAATTTAAAGGTATAGCATGTAAGACTTACACTATAAGAAACCAGAATCATATACAACCAAAAAAACATAAAAATATTGATTTTCAATACCAAACAAGTATTAAACATTAATTTAATATGTCCAATCAGTTAATAACATGTTCTAAATATACCATAACATAATAGTACCTAATAAAAATTGATTTTGAGCAACAAATTAATTACAGCTTGGAAGCTCTTAATTTCAACACAGAAGAGATTAAAATATGATCATTAACTCCTGGAGGTTATTAGCACTCAGAACTAGCTGCCAGTATAGCTCCCTGTTTTCCAGTCTGTCCTCACATTGACCTCTCCTAGGCTCCCTTATGATTTGATCTAGAAAAAAAATGTGTACTGTGCATTTACGCATGTCCTACTATGTTTAGCCAAGGCATTAGTTTCAACATCTTTACTAATTTCATAAATATGTTCATATATATGCACTTTTTTAAGGCCTTTCTGTTTTACCCACATAAAATGAGTCACACAGACAGCATTTGGCTAAATACATTACTCCACTACTTAAGCAGCTGTAAAATTTAATAGCCCATAACATTTTTTCTAC
The DNA here is from genome assembly GCF_019279795.1 of Protopterus annectens. NCBI lineage: Eukaryota > Metazoa > Chordata > Ceratodontiformes > Protopteridae > Protopterus > Protopterus annectens. Next base: position 358,754,107 of record NC_056738.1, read on the forward strand.
AAAAGAGGAAAACACAGTTGGTATTTACAAAAGAGGGTCATGGACTACAAGCTACACATTTATATGTTCTCAAGTGGAATGGATTATTCTAAGTATTCTTATTACTTACCCCTCATAAAGTTCCTTCAAATTCTGGGTTTTCCTATATACAACCAATGGGGCTTAGTAAAAATATCTAGGGTTCAAAAAAACACAACATTGTTTTTTTAATACTATCTCCATGAGCTTGCAAATAATTCTAATCTCTATTTGTATTAAAAACCCGCATTTTAGCAAAAGCTTTCCAAAAATATCGAATGCCTTGATCATGTGGTATCACAGAGAATAACACTACTACATTGATAGTAACAAACAACACTTCATGATTAAATATCAAAGTGTTCACTCAATTTAAAATGTCCCAAGAGTCTTTGATAATATGAGTCTTCAAACTAAAGAACCTCTTCGGCTTTCTATCTATATAAATTCCTAGGAGATAGGTTTTAGAACCCCTTGCCTAAACAATCAAACATAAGGGGGGTTTTCAACTACCATATGGACCTTAGGTATTTCAAAGATAGAGAAGAAATTCAAAAATATCTTTGCTATATTTGCTGTGAAAGTAAATATTTAAGACACAAGTAGATTTTATGATAAGCTACGAATACTTAATTCCTTGAAACAGTAACATAAGTATCCCTAGAATGTAAAATATCAATCATTTTATCTATATTGTCTGCTGTGTTCATTAAAACAATACCTCTCCCTTTGACATGTTTCGTGATTTGGACTACCCTATCACTGGTTAATTTTGATAAAAATTGCCTTTCCTTATTGGAAAGATTAAAAAACTTTTTTTCATTTAGATATGTCTCCAGATCTTATTCCACATTCAATAAACTTTTCAAAATGCTGTAAGAGTAGATGAAGAAGAAGATTAAAAAACACTATTTTTCTTTAACAAATTATTCCCACTAATAAAAGTTTATTAAGTAATATATCTAGATACATTTTCCTTAAAAATAATGTAATATATGTCAAAGTATGACTAATATCAAAACACTTAGCTGGAACAAATGTAAACCCTTTTTTTAATTAGAAAAATAATTATTATCCAACATACTACTCTAATGAAAATTTTTAAAATTGTCTTGCTCATATACTACCCCCTCAACTAATATTGGGGAAGAACACTATTTGGGGGGTATGTTTTCCTTCCCCTTCCTCTGTTTCCTCCTCTTCTTCCTGGGGCATGTTGAGATTGTTTCTTGTATTTCTATTTCTGTGTTGTTAAGCTATCCTGTATCCGATAAGACCGTTGTAAGGGGGAAATTGTAAAGGTCATCTGGGGTTAAAGGGTTTCCAATTTTACCATTTCTAGACACATGGAGATTGCTAAAATCAGGAGTACTACCAAATCCCTCATTAATATATTCCTCTTCATAATTAGGGAATCTCCACCCACTTTTCTTAAACAGAGGAAGTGCTTTCTTATCCTTGAACTCTTGTTTATTTCTTTCCAGCTTAGCCACTTTTCATTTTATTTAAAATAACACATTTTTATCTACCTGGGATAAGATATTAAAAACTTTTTATGGTACTCCTCTATTGTAAACAACAGGTCCTTTTGGATTTTTCGCAAATCTACATTTTTGAACACATACCTACATTTTACAAGTAACCACCCTCTCCATTAACAAAGAAATATTGTTAAGGGGAAATTAAAAAGAGCAGTTCATGTGACTTCAGGTTATGTAGACTTTTTGGAAGAATGTAGATTTATCACAGATTTATTTGTCTTCTACCAAGGAAGTTGGAAGAAGAGGTTAGCCATGAAGTGATTGCTGGTTTGGGTTCTAAATTTTTTCCTGTCGCTGGCAATACATTTGGGCAGCCTATTGTGATGGTGGGTGACATTGGTTCAAATGTTAATAAAGATTTTTTTCTCAGGCCTTATATCTAGAATATAATCAAGACAGTATGTGGATTAAGAATGTGATAATAAAATATTGCAATATGTTTAAAATTTACCTACAACACTAGACATTTTTATTAAGTCCCCTTTGATTGTATATAGGAAAGCCAAGAATTTGAAGGGACTTTATGTGAGGGTGATTGATAAGAATACTAAGAATAATCAATCCATTTAGGAACATATAAATATGGAGTTTGTAGTTCGTGCCCTTATATTGCAAACACTGTGTTTTCCTGTCTTATATGCAAAAATGTTATCAGCTACTAAAGTTTACAACTGGTTAAGTAATGGAGTAGTGTATTTAGCCAAATGCTCTTTGTGCAACTCATTTTATGTGGGCAAAACAGAAAGGTCTTTAAAAAAGCAGATATATGAGCATATTTATGACATTAGTTAAGATAGTGAAACTAATGCCTTGGCTAAACATACTAGGACATGTGCAAAAGCACCGTACACATTTTTTATTCTGGAACAAATTCTAAGGGACCCTAGGGGAGGTTAATGGGAAAACAGATTGTAGTATAGGGAAATATACTGGCAGCTAGCTCTGGGTGCTAATAACTCCCTGAAATTAATGATAATATTTCAATCTCCTCTGTGTTGAAGTTTAGGGCTTCCAAGCTGTAATTAATTTGTTACAAAAATCTATTTTTATTAGGTAATATTATGTTATGGTATATTTAGAACATGTTTTAATTGATTGGACATATTAATTTAATATTTAATAATTGTTTAATATTGAAAAGCAATTATTTTATATGTTTTTGGTTTTATATGTTTGTGGTTTCTTATATTGTAAGTCTTACATGCTATACCATTACATTTTAATAGGCATTTTACGAAATGTTTTTCGTTGGTTCCTCTGGTTATGCAAGGTAGAAGTTTATATCTAAAATGGTTGTGTATGTTTTGACAAATTAGTTCTGATAAAGTCCATTGTGGATGAAAGAGCTCAACTCAATTGTTTTACATTAAAAGTTGTTTTTGATACATTTCCACACATTTGAGAACAATTTGCGGACTGTACTTTTGTCATGAATTACCAGATTGCCTATTGTGGTGTTCAGCACTTCTTTCTCCTTTATTAGCAAGACGTTTTGATTATTTACTGACTATTTTGTCCTGTTTACACCACTTTTCTCTCTTGGTTCAAGCTTTAAATATTTGTCAATTTTGTAATCATCAGGATTATTATTTGATTGTGTTGGTGAGTTTTCCTTCTTTGTAGGTGCTCTCAGAGATCTATGTGTCCTTTCAATTTCAAAAGATAAAGTTTCAGGTAGATTTAATGTTTTATGCAGCTAGGTAGTTAGGATGTTTATTATATTGCCTCCCACATACTTTTCAGGTGTACTATAAATTCTAATGTTATTCCATGTCTGTCTATTTTCTAAATCATCAACTTTATCTATGAATCAGTTATTTTGTTTTAAAAGAAATTCAGTCTAAGACTCACTTTCAGTTATTCTCTCTTCATGATCACTTAAAGCTTTATCCATTCTGCTGATTTGTGCACTTTGATATTTCATAAGAATTTCCACATGTTCCATCTTTTTCTGGCCTTTTCTTTGTGAAACTTTCTATTTTGGTATCAAGTTCATCCATTTTAAGTAATGCATTCTGCATGCTAGCTATTAGTGACTTGATGTCTTTTTTTAACACAAGAATCCTGAGTACCATTTCTTGAGTGGCTTATATGTTGAAGTCTCTTCTCCCTTAACCAAGCAGTTGAAATTTGGTAAGGAAAATTACAGCTTTTGAAGAACTTGAAGGTATAAATCTTTCTCTGAATATATTAGTGAATGAAATTAGCTATCAAGTATCTCCAATTTTTATTTATTTTTTTTTTTATTAAATTTTCTGTCAGAGAAAAATTTTCAGTCACAGAGCTTTCACCTGTTGCTGCTCTTGGTTAGCCATCTTGGCCAAACCCCACTACTAAGTCTTAACACTCAATCTCCAAAAGACTGTAGCTCTGAATGCAAATAGCTAAAGAAACTAACTTCTTGAATTTCATACAGATGGTTCAGATTTGGAGCACTTGTACAGAAACTAAAAGAGGCTGCATGTGTATGGCAAATTTCCAGGGCACATACACATACAGAGCCCTTACATTTGCAGTACATTGTCAATGTGGCAGCTGTTTTAGCAGGTAATATGTAACCCAAACAAGTCACACACAGCATCAGTCAAGTGCAAACAACTAACACACAACAGTAATAAAGTGCAAACAAGTATCACACACAGCAGTAATCAGGTACAAAGAAATACACAGCAGTAATCAGGTAAAACAGTAAACAAGTACAAACAAGTAACACAACAGTAATCATGTACAGACAAGTACACACAGTAGTAATCAGGTACAAACAAGTAACACACACACAGCAGTAATCAGGTCCAAGTAACACACACAGCAGAAATCAGACATAAATAAGTAACACGCACAGCAGTAATCAAGTATGAAGAAGTAACACACAACAGTAATCAGGTATAAAAAATTACCACACACACAGCAGTAATTAAGTACAAAGAAGTAACACACACAGCAGTATCATGTATAAACAGGTAACACACAAACAGCAGTAATTAAGTACAAAACAAGTAACACACAACAGTTATCAAGTACAAACAAGTAACACACAATAGTAATGAAGCACAAACAAGTGACACACACAGAGCAGTAATCAGGTACAAAGAAATACACAGAGCAGTAATCAGGTGCAGGTACAAACAAGTAACACACAGCAGTTAACAAGTACAAATAAGTAATGCAGCATTAATCGCTTACAAACAAGTAACATGCACATCAGTAATCAGGTACAAATGTAACACACAGCAGTAATTAGGCACAAACAAGTAATGCACTAAGTATTAATCAAACTGAGACAAGTAACACAGACAGCAGTAATCAAGTATGAAGAAGTAACACACAGCGGTAATCAGGTACAAACAAGGAACACATACACACAGAGCAGTAATCCAGTACAAACAAGTAACACGCAACAGTAATGAAGTACAAACAAGTGACACACACAGAGCAGTAATTAGGTACAAAGAAATACACAGAGCAGTAATCAGGTACAAAGATATAACACACAACAGTAATCATTTACAAAGAAGTAACACATTCAGCAATAGTCAGATACAAACAAGTAACACATAGCAGTTAACAAGTACAAATAAGTAATGCAGCAGTAATAATTTACAAACATATAGCCAACAACCATATAGCCAAACTGGAGGCTAAGCTCTCTCAACTCAGTACTGGCATAACCAGTCAGGAGGAGAAGGAAACCACACTCACTGCAATTCCATTCTCACATAGACCTACCACGACAGCAAACCAAACACATAATCACACAAAAACATACTCGGAGGCTCTAAATAAAGATCTGCCTAAGCAGCAGAGACCTCCAAAGAAGACACCCAAGCAACCACTACCCCAAAACAAAACACGTGCAACACATATCTCACAAAGCCAGTGTGCCGAACAGTCACAGCCCTTAAGACTAAACAACACACCTGATACACTTGTAATAGGTGACTCTATCGTCAGGCACACTGACGTCCTGCTCACCAGGCTGAACAAGGAGTGGGTCACGGTGAGCAGCCTGTCGGGCGCTAGGATCCGCCACATAACACAAGCACTCAGGTCACTCCAAGGCAAGTACAAATATGACTCAGTCATTGTCCATGCTGGTGTGAATGACCTGAGACATACCTCCCTGGACTACATGAAAAGAGACATAAAGGAGCTCTCTGAGCATGTAGCCCTGGCCGGTATGACCCTGACCTTGAGTAGCATCTTACCCTCACCAAGAATGATGCCACAATATGAAGACAAGATGATCAATTTCAACAATTGGCTTAAGTACTGGTGTCATTCAAAGGGGATCCAATGCCTGTCAGCTTGGGATGATATGCTCGACAAGCCACGATGCTTCGCAAAGGCTCTTGCTACCCCCATAGTGCCTTTTTTAGGCAAAGCTCAAAAGACAAACCCACCTCCATAGGTATCACAAGGGATAAGAAACTAAGAGTAATGCTACTCAACGCCAGAAGTCTAAACCTCAAGATGCATGCACTCGAAACTCTCCTTAGCATGGAGAACATCGATATCTGTGCAGTAACAGAAACCTGGTTCAGGGCTCCCGAGAGCACCCCAGCACTACCAGATTATACCTCATACCATGCTTTTCGGCCCCAAAACTTGGACCGAACCACAAAAGGAGGGGGAGTATCGATATTCATCAAAGATACCCACACCTCCAGGTTGGTGGCAAAGCACGAAGCATCAGAGACTATCCATGTGCAACTAACAGTGGGTAAAACTGCCTTCCAGTTTATAGCCTGCTACAGACCACCCTCCAAACCCAGGAACCCCACTCGGCCTTTCTGAGAACACTGGAAAATATGAAGGTCTCTCCAAACACCATTATATTGGGCGACTTCAACTACCCAAACATAGACTGGGAGCATTACTCTAGCTCCAACACCCTAGCCCAAAGGTTCCTAGAATTTATAAACTCAAATGCTATGGAACAACTTGTTACCACTCCCACAAGAGCGGAAAACATACTGGACCTGATCATCACCAACATGGGGACTCTATGCTCCAGACCGGAAGTGTATCCCTCACTGGTAAGATCAGACCATAAACTAATCTCACTGGATATTCACATCCCGACCCCACTCCCTGCCCAGAAAACCACAGTGAAAAACTTCTCTAAAGCAAATTTCACACTCCTCAAAACCGAGGTGGAATCCTTCAAAGCCCCCGGGCCTGTGGAAAATACGGCCCAGACCGCAGAATCCTTTATAAATGCATTCTATGAACATCTTCAGGAATGCATGGGTCATGCGATCCCAAATAAAACCAAGACCCAATCCTCCAAAGGCAGACGTCCTTTCTGGTGGACCCCAGCCATAAACAAACTATACAATAGAAGGAGGACGCTACTAAATGATAGAGCAAAATCCCAAAAAGGGAAGGCATCACTGATCAGTATTAGCAAAAAACTACGGGCACTCATAAAATTGTCTAAGGCCAGTTTCGAGAGAAAAATTGCACAGGACACTAAGGATAATCACAAGGCTTTCTTTAGTTATGTTAGGAACCTGGGTGGTAATTCCCAGATATGCTCAGAATTAGTCCAAAATGACAAAAAATACACTGAACCCACAGACATTGCCAACATCCTAGCTGACAGGTTCAGCGCAAACTTCTCCCCCCCTCCCCACCAAAAGGGCAAATATCTATCCCAGCAGAGTGCTGCCCCCCTGACATCTCAGATGCTCAGGTAAGAGCCGCCCTCTCCAAAGCACCAGACGGTACCAGACGGTGTCCCGGGCTGCATCCTACATGAACTCCAAGAAGAGCTAAACCCAAACATAAAACTACTGTTCAATCTCAGCCTTACTACAGGATATGTGCCCAAAGAGTGGTGTACAGCAACAGTGGTCCCTCTCCATAAAGGTGGTGCCTCAACGGATCCTGGAAACTATCGCCCCATAAGCCTGACTAGCTTGGTCTGCAAAGCTATGGAAAGGATCATCATGGACCTCATAAATAAAGATATTGGGGACCTACAGACACTGGATCCTACCCAGTTCGGCTTTGTTAAGGGCAGATCCTGCCTCTTAAACCTGGTTGATTTCTTTGAAACAGTCACCAAGGCCATTGACGAGGGAAGGTGGTCCACACAGCCTACCTGGACCTCGCAAAAGCCTTCGATACAATACCCCACTCGGGCATTATAGATAAGCTCACCAGCTTAAATATAAACCCCTATGTCACTAGATGGATTGCAAACTGGCTCAAGGACAGAACCCACATGGTTAGAATTGCTGGAGCCATGTCAGACTCCAAACCAGTTACAAGTGGTGTCCCACAAGGCTCAGTCCTGGGACCTCTCTTGTTCGGTATATATTTCTCGGAGGTACAGGCCAACACGGAAGGACTGTGGCTGACCAAGTTCGCAGATGACTGCAAACTGGGTGCCATAAACGACTCTCCAGCCGACACAAGCATCCTCCAAAAGGGCCTCATAGAAACAGACAACTGGTGCCAGAGCCATGGCCTCAAGCTAAATGCCAAAAAGTGTATAGTCATCCCCTTTGACAAAAACAAAGTGCCCAAAAATTACCACATAGGTGGTAATCCATTAAGTACAGAAGAAGTAATTAGGGACCTGGGGACCCAAGTTGATAGCAATCTCTCATTTGACAACCACGTGGCCAAAGTGGTTAGAAAAACATTTTATATAGCCCACCTAATCATGAAGGGATTCACATCTAGATCAGGGGAGGTCATCGTGCCTCTTTACTCATCCCTCATCAGGCCCATAATTGAGTACAATGCCCCTTTTGGGATGTACCTTACCAGACACCTGCAGCAACTGGAAAGACCCCAAAAGTACCTCACCAAGAGGATCAAAGGGCTCAAACAGATGCCATATGCTGCCCGGTTAAAGAAACTCCAGCTCTACTCAGTGGCATACCGCCTGTTCAGAGGTGATCTGTGCCTGACGATAAAGCCATGTCCAACCCGGAATTAATGGACATGCTGCACCTCAGAAAATCCAAATCCCATCGAGCTACGCCGAGAGACTTGAACCTCAGCACTGAAATAAATAGGACATGCTGGAGGGACAGATTCATAACCCAGAGGCTCCCTTCACTCTGGAATAAAATCCCAGTCCAGGTTAGGCAGAGTCCCTCATTGACTCTCTTCAAGAGGAATCTTGATGAGTGGATGGGAGATTGTAGGTTTACCCCGGGTATCACTTCTGTGTCACTGTTAGACAGAGGCACAGTATACTAACCTCGAAAAAGGGCATAGCAAAATAAATTTAAAATGGGTGGAGAAAGCCAAACACATTCTGGCTAGGCTTATAAATGCCCTAGGGCAGATAGCCTAGTATGAACCTATGAACCTATGAACAAGTAACATGCACATCAGTAATCAGGTGCAAACATGTAACACACAGCAGTAATTAGGCACAAACAAGTAATGCACTAAGTAGTAATCAGACTGGGACAAGTAACACACACAGCAGTAATCAAGTGTAAAGAAGTAACACACAGCAGTAATCAGGTACAAACAAGGAACACACACACACACACAGAGCAGTAATCAAGTACAAACATGTAACACAAACATCAGTATCAAGTGAAAACAAATAACACACACACACACACACACACACACACACACACACACACACACACACACACACACACACACACACACACACCATGCGCAATAATTAAGTACAAAACAAGCAACAATCAACATTAATGAAGTACAGAGAAGTAACACATACATCAGTAATCAGGTACAAGAAAGGGATACTGACAGCAGTAATCAGGTACAAAGAAGTAACACACACAACAGTAATCATGTACAAGGAAGTAACACACATAGCTGTAATCAGGTACAAACAAGTGACATACAGTAATTAACAAGTACAAGCAAGTAACACAGCAGTAAGCATGTACAAACAAATGACATGCACAATGATAATCAGGTACAAACAAGTAACACACAGCAGTAATCAGACATAAACAAGTAACACACACAGCAGTAATCAGACGCAGACAAGTAACACACACAGCAGTAATCAAGTATGAAGTACCACACAACAATAACTGGTTATAACCAAGGTACACACACATAGCAGTAATCAAGTACAAACAAGTAACACACACAGCAATATCAAGTGCAAACAGGTAAGACACAGCGGTAATTAAATACAAAACATGTAACTAACAACAGTAATCAAGTACAAACAAGTAACATACACAACAGTAATCAGGTACCAGCATGTGTGCCACCATTATAAAACTGCTCCTTTACATCAAGCCTAACACTTAAAAATGAATACTGAATAATAATTTTGAAAAAGTTGCTACATTAGTTAATGCCGATGATTCCCAAAAAGGGAATTCAGGAGGAAGAACAAAACATCATTTCTATATCAACAGGTCCTGGAAGGGAAAACAAATGATGGCAACTGAAGGTTAATAGTATTACCTGGGGAAAGATCTGAATAGAAAACAGGACTGGTGATTCATTTAGAAGCATATGAGCTATTACAGGGCTGTTTGTTGCCTGTTCCTACAAAGCAGGTAAGGAACTGAAGAAGTCCAAACAGCATTATCATGATCCTCATACCTTACAGAATGAAGGACAGTTCACATGTACGCATGCAGTCCAGGAGGCCATTAAGAACCCTAGCCCAAACTTTCCCAAAGCACTGTCTGATTAAGTGGCTTGCTCAAGGTCTCACAGTAGGCAAAGGATTGCTGAGGGAATTGAATCCTGCACCACAGGAAGTTGTTGTTGTATCTTTCGGCTTTTCCCGGTTAGGGGTCGCCACAGCGGAACTCCGGTCTGCTAATGATTGGCAGTAGATTTTTATGAACCGAGTTGCCAGCCCTGACGCACAACCTTCAACGAAGGTACACCTATTCATGCATGTCTCCACACAGAAGATGCTTTAGCTGAGAATTGAACAGGACAACGTCTTACTGTGAGGTGACAACGCTACCGCAGCACCACCACCGTATCTTGTTAAAATCATGTAGCCTTAATCTTTGGTGCTGACTGCCAGTTTTTGTCAATAAAAGTGAAGGAGGTGGTACAAATATCAAACAGCATTCCTGCTCCACTGTAATAAAGATGTGCAGCCTCACCATCCACCAAGGTCATGCAGCTTGTGCCTCCAAAGTAGTCTTTTATTCGGGCTATTAGGAAGCAAGTGCCACATGCTAGCTGGCAAACATCATATGAATGACTGCCTGCAAACTATTAGTTATATTGACACTCAACTGAAAACATTCAAATTTTTTTGAAACTTGGGTAGAGTTGCTGCTCACAACACAGAAAAACACATGGAATCTCAATGACTCATCTAACTCATGAAGGTAACACTCCTCAGAAATCCCACTATATGTAGCAGATGTTTACCATTAATGGCATACTTTGGAATTTAATGAACACATACTATGCCATTCTGTTACATGCGCTAGTGTCATGCAAGACAGAGGAGTGCTATTCCCTCCTGTTTGATACATTTTAGACATTGCATATGATAGGTATCTGGAATTGCAGTCACACTACATAAATCCAGATTGTGAGATGGCTGCTATAAATGAGGTCACCTAAAGATTTCCACATACTGCAGTAAAGGAATGCTTCTCTCAGTTGCATTTAATATAAAGAAAGCTGCATTTGGTGGTGATCAGGTGCCCATATACTGTGTTATGATTTCCATATGAAGATGAAAAATCTCCCCCAATAGCTTTCCTAACTGCCCAGGAGGTTCTTTGTGCCTTTCAGTTATTGTTATTGCAGTTTGCCATATCTCCCATAGCAGCATATCTACATGCATGGTTTGAGATGTATTTACTGAGGAAAGACAAGAGGTATAGTAAATATCACAGCAGAAATCAAAGACTGCCACCACTACTTTCTCCTTCTCTTTCCTACATCCACAATGTGTCATTCAAGGATCTACATCTCACCCCCCATAAAGTACAGAGGCATGACAGAGGTACCTTTGTTCCATACTCTGCAGTTCCAGAATGGTGCTTCCCTATTGGCTAAAGGCAATAACGTATTGAGAGGACTATGACAACTTATAGCATGAGGCTATTATCTAGGGACTTCCACCACTCCTGAAATGCAACAAGTGCAGGAGCAGAAATAGAATGCTCTAAAATCCAACAAGTTGAGGAGCGCACAAGGATTACCACTGAATGCAACAAGTGGTGGGTGCACATGGAGTGCTGCTGAAATGCAACAAGTGGAGGATGCATAGTATGTTGCTGACATGCAGCTGTTGGATGAGCACACCATGCATGAAGTGCCTCTGAAATGCAACAAATAGAAGAACATGAATGGGATACTGCAAAGCATCATCCAGGACTGATGCACCCATCAGTGGACTGCCTTTGAGCAGTACATCACAACTTAAAGAACTAATTATCTAGTTTGTGGCATTTTGAAACTTGCAGTCTCACTGGGTGCTAGGTTATTTGGATGCATGAAGACATCATTGTGAACATTGACGTAAAGCATATTGTCTAGGAATGTAGTGTAATAGGTATGCATATGCAGGCTCTGGAATGGATTGCTATATGTATAAGTTTTCAGTTGATCCCTATGTATGAGTTGGCCAGACCTTTAGTCAACCATATCAGATTTGAGGAATTTGGTTATTTGGCTGTTTTATTCACACTCACAGCCATAGGAAGTTTGAGTTTCAGAATCTAATAGGGGTCTATCATACTTTGTCTATTTCCAGAGGCATATACTAGACAAATCACCAACCAGATACTGATGCTATACTAGTGCTATAACCCTGTGGATAAACTTTCAAGATGTTGATAACTTGCCTAATGTACTTGACAAGATTATGAAAGTTTAACAGAAGTTAACCCAAATGATCCATTCTTTTGTTATTATACTGTATGCTATGTGCCTGGATTTATTGTTAAAAACATGTTTATATGTTTTATTGAGGAATGCTCATCTGTTATTAACTTGTATCTAAAACTGGTCATGTTACATATTGTTGGCATATTCATACCAGTTACAATGCATCAAATACAGAGACAAAATGCTTTAATACACAGACAGTACAACATAACAGTGCCATTAGGCTGGTAAACTACATTAAGGTATAATATTTATACTATAATGATAATATAAGGTGACTGACAAGTCATTCTAGAAATAATTAGGGCATTGTTTTGTTGTCACTGATGATGCAATCAAGTTTTGAATGATGCAGGATTACTCGTATGATAATGTAGCTACACTGCATACATTGCTCCTTTTAAAATAGTCATAATCTGAGTTTATTATTGTTTACATTTTCATTTTCTGAAATGTTTTGTTCAAAGTTTAAACAGTTAAGGATGGCCCCACTACTATTAGAGTTCTAGGACAAATTTATTCAGATTGCACCCTGCATTAGCTAGATTACTGATCCTACTGACTCTGAATCTTACCATGGATGTAAAACAATGGTGCATTTCATGCAATTCATTTAAATGGTTTGCCCCCCCCCCCCCCACACACACACACACACATGGCAGTCTAACAAGAGTGTAAACTAGTCCTGTTAGTACAGTTACACCAGGCAGCACTTTCATAGAGCTGTGAAATGGCAACAAAGTATCACTATTTGCTGTTTTATTAGGTACCTTTGTGCATCTCTGTCAATGCATATGTTTGAACTATCTGCACTTTCATTTGTTTGTATTTTCATTTCTTGTCAAGTATTCATTGCAAAAAAGAAAACACACTCACCAGGAGCTCTGTGGAAAAAGTATATTAGAAATTTAAAACACATAGTCTTATCAAGCATGCAAGCTTTCCTGGACAGCACTTTTTTAGGAATGATATTTTATATAAATAAAAAATAAATAAAAGGGGTGTAGACCCCCCCCCCTCTCTCACTCTCTCTCTCTAGTTAAATAGTAATAAGCTAAATGAGCTATTTGCAGAAACTACATGCCATGTTTATTAGACACATTTTAGGTAGTTTCTTTGAGAAAAGACCTCATGAAGGCTAGGACACATCCAAGTATGTCCGTCTTATTTACTCACCAAGCATAATGCCACTGTGGGCAACCAATATGCCACTGTCTCATTACAGAAATAAAGAGAAATGTCATTTCTGTTATCTTCAAAGATGGTTATAATACTATAAACATAAAACACTTGTATCTTTCTATCACTCAGCAACAATAGCTTCTGTCTCTGATATTTTTTCATCATTTCCTGCATTCTGGTGGACAATCTTTATAGAACGAATCTCTAAAAACAACAGTAGTCACAGAAACACAGAACTTTAATGAAGCTTTCGGGCTCTCAACTGATGAATGCTGATGAAGGACAATCTTTATAGCCAAGTCTCTGCACATGCAACAACTAAATCCACCAACTTCAGATCCCTGAAATTAAAAAAAAAACATTTTCTTGAGATTACATACATGTTCATATTTATAGCAAAAGGCCTCCATGGCTACCTGGTGTGTACACCCACGTCCCACATAATAATAATTCTGGTGGTGGTCAGTCATTGCGGCCTAAGTGTTTCATATCAGGAGACTGTCAGGTGAATTACCTACTAGTGTGCAGTCCCTGAGACAAATATAACTATCAGTCTCATAATCTGAAAGTGGGGTTATAATAATGGCAGCAAACCTTTCCCTGCCTATTTTCTCATCCACCACTAAACGCACAAAATAACAGTGTTGCTTGAGGTCTGCCATGTCCTAGAGACAAGTATCTGTATGTGGACAATGCTGAAAGCCCAGACCACGTCTCTTAGATTAATGCTAATGTCATGAGCTATCATGGATCTCATTTCTAAGAAATGAAAAATAGTCACAAATGAATCAGAAAACAAGCAATTGCACTCCAACACCTCTAATACCTTTAATAGTAATCCAGAAATCATGTAACCTTGGGGATAAGGGCCTAAGCCTCAAAATTTTTGTGATTTCAGTTAGTACACCACTAGTCAATGGAATCAAGAATTGATTAAAAATGATTAATGCATTCTACTCTGATTAAATTCATAATTACAAAATGCATATTTCTCCTAAACCCTGCTGTCAAAAATAAAGAAAATTGCAATTTGGTTTTAAATTCACCAGTACAGAAAATATCTTCATCTCCTTCATAACTGTCCTCTGCTTCGTCTGTGAAACTACCATCTGAAATCCTCCCTCCACTCACTATTGCTTAACATCATGTGATGGAGGGCGAGCATCATTCTGAACTGGACACATGTCATCACATCTCGTGGACTGATGATAAGCTGAGGCATGGGCTTATAGTCCATTACTATAGCAATAACCCACGCCTGGGTGTGGGTAATGCGGGATTTACCCACGGTTGGCGTGGTTTGGTCCCGAGGGCGAAGCCCGAGGGACCAAACAAAGACAACCATGGGTAAATCCCGCATTACCCACATCCAGAAGTGGGTTATTGCTATTATACTATGACATTATTTAAGAAAATAAATAATTACTTTTCTTAAATAATGGCATAGTATAATGCCTCTTTGCTGCCCTTCCGCAGCTGTCTGGTATCCACGGCAGTTCTGATGTACTGTGCATGCCTACGCAGTACATCAGAGCTGTGGCCAAAAGCAACGGAGAAAGCAAGATCTCTGTTGCTTTTTTACTGTTTCGCTATGTTAAATGGGTTTAACATAGCGAGACAGCTTTAAAATAAGCAACGGAGAAAGCAAGATCTCCGTTGCTTTTTACACACTTTGTCGCTATGTTAAAGGAGTTTAACATAGCGAGACAGCTTTAAAAAAAGCAACGGAGATCTCCGTTGCTTTTTTTAAACCTGTGTCGCTATGTTAAACTCTTTTAACATAGCGAGACAGTGTTCAAGAGACTTATACTAATGGAAAAGTCCGGGCGACGGACCTTTTCCATTAGTATAAGTCGATTTACAACGTGCACGCTGGCCAATCAGTGTGCACGTTTTGGAATATTAATGGGGAGTCATGGTATAAAATGCAATTTGATGGCCCAATTAATTTTTTATAAGCAATTTAGCAAGTATCCTAATAGTGATCATTTTTTTTAAAATACTTCATTAGAACATTGTTTTTAAATGTATTAAGCAGTAATGTTAAGATACAGAAAGTGTAAAGTAGAATAAAATATGGATCCATTGTGGAAGTATCACATGGTTGCATTTATTTTAAAGTACTAAACACAAGTTTCAATATCAGGTAAGAGAAGATCAAAGAGATTATTGCAGTTTCATGATATGGAACTTAAGGGTTCTAAGAAACATTTTTCATTCTGAGACTAAATGGCTGTTAGCTACATTCCTGCAACTATAGTCTGTACATGTGACACACTGACACAGATATTTTTGTCTTTTGGGTATATTATTTGTGCGTCTGGGATTTAAAGTCTGTGTAGCCAGAGTTTTGTGTATATTATTTGTGCCTCTGGGTTGTAAAGTCTTTGTAGCCAGAGTTTGATCTGTGTGCTGTATTCTAAGTTTCACTGCCCTCAGAAAGTATGAAATAGCTACAGACCAACAATAAATCGCAGAAATTTGACTATGACTCAGCTCAATGCACCTTGTTATAGATAACAAACTCAAAATTTGTGGATATTGTATTATAAAGCAATATCATATGATTCCCATTTTGTTTATTGTTGACCTTTTGGCAACTATTCTTAAAAATAAAGCAAAGCATAAGAGCTGGTGCGAGGGGTGGAGTTCAGAAGTTGAGGGGGCTCGATTTTTAGGAGATCATCAGGTGGATTGATGGGTTTTGCTACTTATGTGTAAAACTCTCTGAAATAAAAGATGAGATTGTTTATCTAATGGAGTGGATGGTCAAAACTCAGGGAGAAACATCTCTCACCCAGTAAACAGGAAGATCACTACAGCCAGAGAGCTGGTGTTATCCATTGGGCCGTAGTGAGCTTTAGGAGTGTGAGAGGAGTGAATGGGGTACGTATCCGCCAAAAGTTACTTATCACTGATTCTAAAGCTGTCCTTACACAGTTGTATTCTTTAAGGGTGTATCACTAGTGGGACATAAGAATAATTCTTAAAACCTCATGGAGAGGAACCTGAAGAGAGTGGTAAAAGCCCTGAGGAGATGAAAGCATATGCTCAGCAAGGAAGAACTGAGGTATCAGGAGATGGAGATATTGTGCATGATAGGTGCTCAGATACTGACTTTTTATCAAGATCCATATCTAGTAACTTAATATATGTGTATGTGTGTATATATGGGTATGTTTGTATATACAGATATGTGTGTGTGTGTGTGTGTGTGTGTGTGTGTGTGTGTGTGTGTGTGTGTGTGTGTGTGTGTGTGTGTGTGTGTATAGATACGTGTGTCTGTGTGTATACATGCATCTCATCATACTCATATATGGGTCCACTTTAATTGATTGCTCACAACAGCATTCAAACACTGACAAAAGAAATGTCTAAAATTCAAAATATCAACAAGATTGCCCTTTCCTCACAAGTGTTCAACCTCAGAGTTAGTATATATAACTAGCAGGGGATGTGGGAGTACAGGGGACTTGTCCCCAAGCAAAAAACATTGATTTTGCCTGTTGTCTTAGAGCATGCACAGTTTCTATCAATATTTTGAGTTTTAGATGCTTTGTGGTCAGTGCTTTGATTATTGACATTGTGATCAATTTCAGTAGACTCCATATATATATATATATATATATATATATATATATATATATATATATATATATATATATATATATATGGGTGTGCTCCATTACATCTAATGGAGTACAATGACAGCAGCCTGTTGGCTGACTACAAAATATCAAAAAGTAGAATATCAGCATGAACTGTGCATGCTCCCAAGATTTCCCCATAGCAAGCTAAACCAATATGAAGTGTTTTTGCAGAGAGCAAGCCCCCCACACCCCC
This sequence comes from Protopterus annectens, assembly GCF_019279795.1. Taxonomy (NCBI): domain Eukaryota; kingdom Metazoa; phylum Chordata; order Ceratodontiformes; family Protopteridae; genus Protopterus; species Protopterus annectens. The sequence continues at coordinate 358,771,530 of NC_056738.1, forward strand.
CCATGTGGGAGGCTGCACCCTCCACAAATCCTGCTAATTATATATACTAACTCCAAGATCACATAATCCCCAGAAAAAGGGAATATTCCCCCAGCCAGGGATTGTTGATCAACCACACATGTCGACTGTCTTTTCTTGTTGACCAGCTGAGTGTGACGTACTCTTTTTGATGTAATGGAGTACACTCCTATATATATATTATATATATATATATATATATATATATATATATATATATATATATATATTCAGAAGCTAAAAATCCCAAACGTAATATGAAGAACAAACCCAAAAAGGAAGGAATGCAGTCTGTTGATAGATTGGTATAACTCCACCACACGAAATAAGCAATTCCAAATGTAGAAGTGATATTTATTAACAATAAGATGTGAGCGCTTTCGCAGATGCTGTATCCGCTTCATCAGACATAACCATACTGAATTCAAAACTGCATTAAATACTCTAACAAACACTCAAACTCAATTAACTAATTAATCAATTAAGTAAATCTGACAGCAATTCAAAGCTATGTATTCAAAGCTGAAAATGCCTAAAAAATACATAGCAAGCATAAATGCTACATTGCTAATTCATAAAACTTGCAAATAAAAATGAGACATAACATCCTAAAATAAGGCATATATACTATCATACGCCATACATATTTAAAACATCATAGTAAAAAACTATCTTAATTTTCTAGCCTTAAGATGAGGCTTCGAAGAGATACTGTCATTGAGGCCCCTGCCCCTATGTGCAGCAAGTCTAAAAATCCACCCAAGTTCTGCTTGTTCAGTCTGATTTACAATGTTACACAGCCGAATATCCTCTGCTTGGACGTGTAATACTTGAAATAAAAATACATGGTCTACTCCCCTCTGTAGAGTGTGTCTGGCCAGGGCACTGTATTCCTGTTTTCTGGCAAGACAATAGGCATGATCCCTAATTCATTCTCTAAGGGTCCTATTTGTCTTGCCCACATAAAAACAGAAACAGATCAAACAGTGTGCCACATAAACTACATTTTTGGTATTGCAAGTGCTGTTATTACGCAATTCCCATAGATGCCCAGTGTCCGGTTGCTTAAAAAAGTGTGACTCATTTATGGAGTCACATTGTAAGCATCTACCACATTTCTTGGTCACCCAAAAACTCCTAGGATTCATAGAAATGAGACTCATACCCAAATCATTATAACAAAGAGTTTGTTTAAGGCATTTCATATTCTTATAAACAAATGTTGGAGAGTCACCTACTATATTCCTAACTCTCTCATCAACCATAAGTATGTTCCAATTAGACATTATAGCCTGTTCAACAATGTCAGTGTTGTTACTAAAAGGAAGGACAACGGACTAATTTCTCTGCCTATTCCTATTCATAGGTCTAATAGGTAAATCACCTCTGTCTGAGTAATAGGGTTTTGCCCTCGTACTTCTCAGATTACCTACATTGAAATATGCTTTGGTAACCTCCCGTTCCCTATAGCCTCTATTTAACAACCCCATCTGGAGACTATGAAGTTCATTTTCAAAACATGTATCCTCGCAAGACAGTCTTGATAGTCTCATAGCCTGTCCTTCTATGATGTTTTCAAAAACTTTGGGATTGTGCATACTAGATCTATGTAGATATGCTGGCCTATAACATGGCTTACGGTAAACCCTGGTAGTGATAGTATCATTTACTCGGAGTATAGTTACATCTAAGTAATTGATGGTATCTATTGAGAATTCTAAAGTAAACTTTAAAAATGAATTCATACTATTCAGTTGCTCGAAAAAAGATATGAGCATATCATCCGTGCCCTTCCACAGGCAATATATATATATATATATATATATATATATATATATATATAGAGAGAGAGAGAGAGAGAGAGTGAGAGAGAGAGAGAGAGAGAGAGAGAGATTGGTTATTTTGGTTGGCTGTTGGAGAATCTGACAGCTTTCCTGTCTGTTTCAATTGTTTGACAAGAAAGCTGGTCAACACTGGTATGAGATCATTTTGATATCAGGGTTGAGGAATATGCCCTTTTTCCGGTATTGTGCAATCTTGGAGTTAGTATATTTAAGTAGCAGGAAGTGTGGGTAGGTGTAGCCCCCACTAATGGAGGGCACAAGGGAGCTTGTGCATGTGCATTGGATTGCCGATATTTTTCCAATCATTTTTTTGATGATATTCTATGTGTTGATCTACTGAAGTTTAGATTAACTTCAATAGAACCATATATGTATTGAGAGAGAGCGATAGTGAAAGTTCTAAAGTATGAAGAGAATAAGTCTAAGAAGATGTGTTTGGTTAGTTCAGCAGATGCATTTTGGAACAAAGTAGGAATGAAAATCAAACCAGAAGCAGACAAAAAATCAGACAGCAATTTAAGAGTGCCAAAAAAAAAAACAAAAGAAAGAATACAAAGAAAATAATGACATGAGAAGGAAAGAAAATGGAAAAGTCCACAAAAAAGGTGGCGAGTATAGAGATCTTCTAGAACAATCTCATGCTGACTATGGCTTAACGAAGGAATGGCTAAGGAGAGGTGACTTGAAACAAAAAGATGAAAGGCTAATAATGGCTGCACAATATAGTGCACTACATACACGCTGGTTTACAAAGTCTATAGGACATGCGGGATATAGTGCACTACATACACGCTGGTTTACAAAGTCTATAGGACATGTGGAAGAAACAGACAAATGCAGGATCTGTAAAATAGAACTTGAAACAGGTGCACACTCATTGCTGGGTGTGATACACTCATGGCTGAAGGTCTGTACACTGTAAGACAGAATAATGTGCCCTACAATATAGAAGTAGTTGAGAAGCATCGGAAACTTGAACCACAAAGCATTATAGAGAATGAAGTTTATATCAGATGGGTCATCCATTACCGATAGTTCAAATATAGACTCAAGAAAACCAGCAGTTCAAGAAAAAAAGACAAACTAACACTGAGCATTGAAATTGCTGCATCAAGTGAGTGCACTGTCTTATGTATAGAAAGACACAAAGTCATAAAATACCAGCAATTGCAAGCAGAAACGACAGCAAAGTAGAAGAAAGATACCTAGATAGTTCTAATAGCAGTAGGAGTAACATAATTACAGTGGTGCAAATGCTCATATGAGCAACTCGTAACCACGAAAGTGAAAACAGCGACAGTTCGTAATGTTCAAAAATCAGCAAATCGAAAAGCAGATTTGCTGATTTTCGAACATTGTCGAATAAAAAATGTAATAAGGTTTAAAGCAGGGGGGCAAGCCCACCTGCACCCCTTCACTTTAATATTCTAACTCCAAGATCGCACTACAGTGGGGAAAGGGACCATTTCCTGATCCCCACTATAGGGCAATCTGCCCCAAAATGCCAAATGTGCAATGAGCAAATGTCAATGTGCATCCGCTCATTGCACATTCAATCCTTTTTCCGTTCGGTGTTTGCAAACTTCGCAAACTGTCATTCGGACAATTGCTGCTCACCCTTGTGCAATATGCACAAATGAAGGTAAACCTGTATATGGTGGCTTAAATATAATGTGATTATATTGTGTGTTTTAGATTAAATGTGTATTAGATTATTTTTTAGATGTTTTGTAAATAGATGAAAAATGCCTCACATAAAAAGTAATATACATATATATATATATATATATATATATATATATATATGTGTGTGTGTGTGTGTGTGTGTGTGTGTGTGTGTTTTGGCACCCAAATTTAAGACAGAATAAAAAATGCCAGCTGTTGGAATCATTAAATGTTTAAAATATATTCAAGATATTATTACATCTCATATAAAGTCAGAAATATTTATATATATATATATATATATATATATATATATATATATATATATATATATTTATTTATTTATTTTAATTTTTCAGGATAAAATCATATATGCCTGTCTGGATTCAGTTCTTTAATATCAAAGAAAATATCTTGGCAATTTGTTCCATTATGAGTGAGTCTGCCTATGTAAAATGAGAGAAAATTGAAACATAACCTCTGTGAAAATTTGGAAAGGCCATATAGCTATTGAAGCACCTACACTATTTCAGTAGGTTTGGTGTTAGTCTGGTAAAGCACAGGATTAAAAAACAAAGTTTGAAAGTTTGTTTGAGGCTTTGAGGCAAAATGTGTTTATGTAATCCATGCATCACCAAGTGACAAACTGAAACTTCATGTATGTGTAAAAGTGGTGCTTCCATATTCCTTAAATGATACATCTAAACTCATATTTTTTATTAAAAGGAAATCAAACCACTTTGTAGCAAGCCTATTACAGCTCTGGCGTGCATAAAGTATAGATGTACTTTAAAGAATCCAGACAAAATTCAGGCTGTTTCACAGACACATTAGATGATCTGAGATCATGGGTGTAACTTGTTTTTAAAACCTCCAGGAAATATAAGCAATAAAATACAGGGTTAATTAATAAAAAATATCAACAAGGAATTATAAAATTTGAATTAAACACAGGGAACCTGCTGCAAACCTGGGGCTGGACTTTACTCCTTTCTTTCCAGTCCCACACAAAACTCCATACCGACCACTTTAGTGCTTGGTGTCCCTGTTCTCAGTAGCTGACACGTACACTTGGATAGTTGAGTTTCACACACATACACACACACACACACACACACACACACACACACACACACACACACACACACACACACACACACACACACACCTGGGAAAAGCTGGCACAGATTTACTAGCTGTGCCCCTTTCGGCCCAGACTCTCAGGTAATCACGCTGCCACCAGTCAGCTACCATAAGGCTCTTAGAAAGTGTACCCAATTATACTGTGTAAAATTAATAGTAATACAATGGTAGAATGTGACCAATGCATCAAGGCTTTTATGAGAGGCCACAGTATCACTAAAACAAGCATAAGTACTCTCAAGATGTTAAAAGTATTCTCTAAAGGACCAGCCACAATGGAAGGCATTAAAATATTTAATGATGAATAATAAAACAGAAAACAGGAGAATACTGAAAATAATAAACAGAGTTTCAGTCACAGAGATATAAAAAAATAATGCAGTTGGATAGTTTCTCACAGATGCAGAAAACAATGCTAAACTATTCTCACTAAATGTCCCTGACTAACTAAATAATTAATCTTCCCTGACTACTTACTAAAGCAAGACAAGCTGATGTATGCCAAGTGTCTTACCACAGCAAAAGCCAGGTGATCTCTCTCCAAAGAAACCAGATGCTGGTTAGAGGATAATATCACCTCTGGTCACCTGACTCTGGTACAATGCACACTCAGTTTTGCCAGGATCTGTGGCAGCATCTGAAAGTTATAACACAATTTCAGACTTTCCAACTTTCCAAGGTTCTGTGATAAACATACACATTTGATCAGTTACAACAATACAACCTAATATACATGCACACATTCTTTCTGTCCAGCAGGGCCTACAGTTGAGGCATTTTTAACACAAGTAGCTTTGCAGATATATTTTTAACTCAAACATCTGTACAAATTATTGTGATAGTCAAATAACATAACATTTTTCATAAAACTCCAGCTAGCTATGTTGGCATATGTATACATGTACTGCTCTATGCTTCCTGGCACAGATGGCACTACCTCATAACATCACACAGTTCATCTGTTTAAGAAAAACAGATGGACTGCAAACAACTCTGGGGAGGCCTTAAACAGAAACAAAGTCCTCTTCTTGTAAGCATAACAGAAGTAAAGTGACATATTCATAATATTAGAGGGATGTAAATACTAACTGAGTGAAATATAATCTTCCTCTGTGGTAATTCAGGCAAGCATTTTTATGTTATATAAATTACAAATAATAATACATTTTGTAGAAAGAAAGCAACCAAGCAAGAAATGGAAGATGCTCATTCACATGTGCAGTTAAGAGGGAGAGCATGGATAATCATGAATACTATTGTAATAATAACTGAACTTACTACAGTATGAAGTTCTTTAAGATGGAAATATAAGAGCTTTCTGTTATAGTAAAGGAATGATAGCTGAAATTTGAGACCATGGTTGGGATTCATAAAACAGCAATACAATGTGCAGTACAGAACAGCTTGAGAAGTGGCCATGCAAATGTGATTGATGATTCAAGGACATATATCGAAATCACAGTGGACAAATCTGTGAACTATGTAGAGCACGCAAATGACCATATAATGACATGTAAATGTGACAATCCTCGCAAATGGATGACACAGATTATGCAAATGCAGTAGACCAGGAATTCATAGACATATAAAAGAGGAGCACTGCATGCCCACACTCACCCATTTTGAATGCTGTGATTTACAGACTACATGATGGTATCCATGTTAGACATAGCAGAGGCAATAACTCAACAGAATAGGTTCATAGGTAAGTACTAGGCTATCTGCCCGAGGGCATATGTAAGCCTAGCCAGAATGTGTTGGCTTTCGCCACCCCCTTAGATTAGTTCCCTGTGCCTCTGTCCAGCAGAGCCATTAGTTCCCTGTGCTTCTGTCCAGCAGAGCCACTGCAGTGATCCCCAGGGTAAATTTTCTGTTTCCTATCCACTTGTCAAGGTTTCTCTTGAAGAGTGTTAGTGAGGGGCTCTGCCTGATGTAGATTGGAATCCTGTTCCAAAGCATGGGGAGTCTCTTGGACAGGAATCTATCCCTCCAGCAAGTCCTATTTATCGTTGTGGTGAGGTTTGGATCCCTCGAGTGTGTGGCTCTTAGGGATTTGTTTTTTTTTAGGTGGAGCATGTCCATCAATTCTGAGTTGGGCATGGCCTTGTATGTCAGGCAGAGATCACCTTTGAGTAAGTGGTATGCAACTGAGTACAGCTGGAGTTTCTTCAGTCGGGCTGCATAGGGCATCTGTCTGATGCCAGTAATCCTCTTGGTGAGGTACTTCTGTGGTCTTTCCAGCTATTGCAGGTGTCTTGTAAGGTACATCCCAAATGGGGTGTTGTACTTTATGATGGGTCTGATGAATGATGAGTAGAGGGGCACAATAACCTCTTTTGTTCTAGATGAAAACCCTTTTGTGATTAGGTGGCACATAGAAGGATTTTCCAACCACTTTGGCAATATGATTATCAAAGGAGAGATTACTATCTACCTGGTTCCCCAGATCCCTTATTACATTTTCTGTATTTAGGGGGACTACCACATATGTGGTAGTTCATGGGTACTTTGCTTTTTCCAAAGGGGATGACTATGCACTTTTTGGCATTTAGCTTGAGGCCATGATTTTGACACCAGGTATCCGTCTCAGTGAGACCCTTCTGGAGGATATCTGTATCAGCTGGAGAGTCAGTTATGGCCCCCAGTTTGCACTCATCTGCGAACTTGGTCAGCTATAGTCCTTCTGTGCTTGCCTGTACCTCTGAGAAGTATATACTGAACAGGAGGTGTCCCAGGACTGAGCCCAGGGGGATGCCACTTGTAACTGGTTTGCAAGCTGAGAGCAGCTGTCAGAGTCATTACTGACTGTTGAAAGTCACAGCCACCACCACAAATGAAGCAGATACAAGCATTGACTCACTTACCAATACCTCACAGACTAACAGCCAACTGATTGCTTCAGTGTGGATGGGGATGCACTATGGGACCTGGCTGAACTTTGTTGCTGATGAGTTAAATCAAGATACAAGCATGGCATGCCCATTCCTGTGGACTCAAACGTATATGCATCACTGATCATCCTAGCTACAGGGACCTATGGACCTTTCAGCAGCCTATGGGGTCAATCACAGGTGTGCACCTTGGGAATACTTAACTAATACCTTGACATAATGTTTTGAACATGCGAAGCAGCATATCTGGTTCACAAGGACACTAAGGCTTCCCTAAGGTACTGAGTGTTATAGATTTTTTTTTGCCAACCTTGTCATGTCTGATTGGGAAAATGAGTTTATTACTAATTGTGAATATTATCCCTATATAACTTTTTATGCAAGATTTCTTGACAATATTTTTATTTTATGGAATGGACCTAATGACAAAATTACGAATTTTTTGGATTATATAAATGGAACCACACAATTTCTTAAGTTTACGCATGAAATTAGCAACCAGGGTATTGCGTATTTGGATTTATACATTAGTTTAACTACAGAGGGGTTCACATCCAGAGTATACCGTAAAAGTACATTTTCCAATGACTATTTATATTTCAATAGTGAACATCCACCACACATATTTAAAAATATAGTCAAAGGACAATGTATTCGAGGAGCCAGGATGTCGTCAAGTAGGGAATTAATGGAAGATGAAATGAAGTTAATAAATGATTTGTTTGTGAATAGAGGTTATCCAATAAGAATGATCGAGGACACTATAGAATATGTTATAACTCAATGGGGTCATAAATACCAACCTTTACTGGGTAATACCTTGGATGCTAAAGAGATTTGCAACACCCACCAGGGTCACATGGGTAGAGTATGTGTTATCACCTACACTCCATATAGTAACAGAATTAAGGAAATTATTGATAGATATTGGGATGTGATAACTGTAGTAGATTCCAATAAAGCTATTCTAGGAAATGAACCGAGAATAGTTTATAAAACGGGCCCAAATATCAAAAGACTGCTGGAAAGAGTAAATTATAAGAAGATTAGTAATAAACAAGAGAAAATTTTCACCAGGAAATGTGGAAGGTGTAATCAATGTAGATATATTAATATGAGTACGGAGGTTCAATTGGGTGATGTTAATAACACCGTGATTAGAAGTAGAGGTGGAAATTGTAACACCAAACATATAGTGTATTTGGCCCTATGTAAGATATGTTCAGCCTATTATATAGGCAAAACAGAAAGGCAGTTGAAAAAACGCATTTACGAACATTATTATAGAATACAGAATAAAGATTGTAAGAATGCATTATATAGACATATTAAGGAACATGGGGAAAACCATATCTTCTTATTTTTTATTATAGATCAGGAGCAGGACATTCTGTATGGTGGTGATTGGAAAACAAGATTAGCCTGCAAGGAAAGTAAATGGCAGATGCTAACTGATTCTACTAGGAGTCCAGGTATCAATGAATACATTAGTATCAAACCGTTTTTGGTTATGGACTCTTAATTTAATAATAGTCTCTTATTATATCATAGTTTTAACAATTTATATTTATTGTTTTTAGATTTTTGCATTTAAATATTATATTCTTATTAATATATATTTATATGTTTTTAACAGGTAGAGCAATAAGATTTATGTGGTAATTAATGGCATATATTTATGATCAGTTCAGTGCACACAGTTATAAACAAAGATTTTATATTTATTTGTTATTTGTAATGTGTTGTCAAAGAGTATGTCACTTTAAAAAGGCAATTACAGTTTTGGCGCCAAATTTGTTTTTTAAAAGCCAGTAATGGTTGCAATCACTAGTTCTGAGGAAGTCTGCGCTTGGCAGATGAAAGTGCTAAACTAGTGTTGGAAGTACTTTTATCGTGGATTTTGTGCAATAAAGAAGAGTTTTTTACACGTTGGTGTAATTTGTGGATTCTGTAGTGCCCGACTGATTTACACAAGTTTTGTTGTTCCTGTTATTAGTCCTGCTGTTCCAGTTACGTTTCCTGACGAGGCTCCTTGTCTGCAGCCGGTTTTGGTTGTTTTGTTGTTTCTGCTGTATTATCATTTACCAGCACAAATGAAGCAGATACAAGCATTGACTCACTTACCAATACCTCACAGACTAACAGCCAACTGATTGCTTCAGTGTGGATGGGGATGCACTATGGGACCTGGCTGAACTTTGTTGCTGATGAGTTAAATCAAGATGCAAGCATGGCATGCCCATTCCTGTGGACTCAAACGTATATGCATCACTGATCATCCTAGCTACAGGGACCTATGGACCTTTCAGCAGCCTATGGGGTCAATCACAGGTGTGCACCTTGGGAATACTTAACTAATACCTTGACATAATGTTTTGAACATGCGAAGCAGCATATCTGGTTCACAAGGACACTAAGGCTTCCCTAAGGTACTGAGTGTTATAGATTGCAACTGTATTGCTATTAGTGCCCCACTAGGTCCAGATACAAAAAATGATGCATAAATAGAAATGGTTAAAGCTCCCCAAACTGCCAGATGGTCTGTAATGCCCAGAATATTATTTACAACGTTGCCATGTACCACGCAGGCAGTTAATATGATTCACATTTGTGGCACAAATACAACCTATACCATTTCTTGTAGGGGGAATTTTCACATGATCATCAGTTGAGTAGGTGTGCATGCACACACAAAAATACTCACCAACAGACCAGACTAGACCAGACAGAATGGGCTATACAGACAGCTACTATGCATGTTGGGAGCAGACCACATATGATGTTGTATCTTGTGTGTTACAGGCAATGCCAGACATGCCCTTGAGCTATGAGTGATACCCCTCATTCACAACAAACTATAGTGAAATTGGAATACACCATGGTCCATGCCAAAATGAGAAACATTATGGACCAGCTCTTTAGACTGCTGAAGGGTAGCTTCCATTGTTCAGACACCTCCAATGCATCAGTATAGTATAGTATGAGATATGCAGCAAAATATTTGTAGTGTGTATCATGCTGCATTATGTGTTCCTATGAAAAACCACCACAGGGAGACATGTTTATATGCTACAGAAATAGTAGGAGGATAGAGAAGAGATAAAGGGGAAGGCAATGCAGTATCAAAGCCACAGCCAAGGCAGCAATGGACACAGTACACTGCAGCACTGGCAAAGTGATGTGGTTTGGTTCACAATTATGGGCTATGACACAGACAACACAGAAAAATATGATACATGCTGTACTCCACTAAGGCTATACAGGACAATGCATGGAGTGGCCAAACTGTGAATCAGATATTACCATACCAACACATGGTAGGATGTGGACAGGGCACAGCCACCATTCCTTGTATGGTGGGGGAGGCACAGTGGCAGTTGACTGCAACAACACAATTGAAGGTGCAGTCATAGGAGGTGAGGGTGATAGTGTAGTAATCTGGGGACTATAAGGTGTCCATGATCTCATCTTTCATAGATGTGGCTAGGGTACCAGTACATTACCATTAATGGCATCCATTTTGTTAGCTACCTGTAGAGGGGCTTGATGCATCCTGTGGCAGAAATGCAGTCTAACTATGGGATCTGGCTGTAGTACCCTGAGGAAGAGTCCTATGGGTAGAACTTGACAAATATCTTCATCCATGAACAAGAGTTTCAGGCCTTGTGCCAGAATGTGATATGAATGGATGTCTGCAGTGCTCAAAGGCCTTTGATCTGGGATGCCCCATGTACATCCATCTTATATTCAGTCCCTTCCTTGACTATAGACTGCAATGCCAGTTATAATGCATCACATGGGTGCACCTGTGTTGACAGTGTTTGTCACCAGTGTCCTTAGTAACAGTGCCATCTTATTGTACTGATGTCCCTGGTTACTACACAGCTGGCACATGTCCTCTTGAACTCCAGACAGCACACACTTCAGCTCCATATTAGTGTGCATAGCAGCCACCTGTGCCTGGATTACTGACCTGCACATCTGCTGGTTGATTCCACATATTACACACAAATCATGAGCAATGCAGGAGTCGTGGCATTGTTGAATAGCCCTGGATCACTCCTCTTTGAATATCCCTATGTCAAAGACAGTGCAGAAATCAGATACTGTATGTAAATGGGATACAAGGGAAGCCCACATGCAGCTCTCATCTACATAAGTTACATTGGGCTTGGGTGAATCCATGCACTCAGCAGCTACATCCACAGGGGCCTCTTTATTTGTAGATGTGCATGTTCCCCCTTTTCTAGTCTCTCAGATGCTACCATTGTGTAATCATACCATGCCACATGTAAGTTGTAGTTAACATTATCCAGTGTAGCCATTCTGACATCAACCCTCTGTTCCACTCTTCTTGACTCTCCACTGGTAGAACTTGTGAATATATGATAAATGTGATACCAAGATAATTCCAAAGACATATGCTTAAAGTATTTCATTGCGGGATGCTTACTGGGACATATGGAAAGAACTCCTATACAATAATTTGGAAATAATAGCTTGATGGGCAGAATGCTGCAGTCATGGATCAGAGGTGTCTAGAAGGATAGATGTACAGGTAGCCAATGGTCTTATTAGCTACTTCTACATACATACATGCCATTGCCTATTATGTTGGTCAATACTAACCTGCTAATTCCCCTACTGACCTGGCTAATAGATTCCAGGTCTGCACCCATATCCAAGCCATCATCTAGCAGTAGGGGCCTTTCCTCCTGTTTGGACCATGACACAAAACACTTGGTGGAATGGCTTTGTGGATAGTGCTTTCTGCATGACAGGTAAGCTTGAGAGGACATGTCATTTTCAAGGGTTTACTATCATTTAACTGGATTGCACAACAGTGAATTGTGGTTATATCAAGGCAAAACCTCAAAACTAAAAACAATGAACAACAATAAAGTCGAAGTGTGGTGACTGTAAATGTCAACTTCAACATTTTTGAACAGTCACCACACTTCCGGGAACAACATTACTGTGCATTGCACAGAAAATAACATGTTTGCAGTGGGCATGCCCCCTGCACCCCCACACCCCCTGCTACTTAAATATACTAACTCCGGGATCGCACTATGGTGAGGGAAAGAGTACATTTCCCGATCTGCACTATAGTGTGAGCTGAATTGAAATGTCTGAACTGACAACAGCAAATGCTGTATTGCATTCACTGTTGTCAGTTCCGACATTTTCTTTTTTGAGTTAATGAGTCAGTGACAGCCAGATTCGATATTTTGTCAATTGCACGAACTGCGAGCGACAAAATGATAGTAAACCCATTCAAGTATGGGTTTTGGTCTATCAAAGCAATCACACATGGGAGGTCATCTCACACAACTTGCATAAGGCCATAATAAACATACATATGTGCCTATCTGTACTTCTTTCTCTTCACCCTCTTTCTTTTTATCCTTTGTATAACATTTAGTTTGTTTATTATTTTGCTTCTCTCCATTTATTTTACAGTTATATGCAGCAGGATCTAGACCCTCACCCATCTCTCCATCAAGGCTTGTCAGACCTCCAAGGTAGCAACACCACCACCAGCAACATCCACAACATCTGGGCCCCAGGCTACCATGATCAGCTTCACACCTGTTAAAGAACCTACAGCAGGCACACCAGCCAGCCCTGCACCAGGCATTGGTGCTTTTGTAGCCAAAAGTAGCAGTGTAAATGAGGTGACAGCTTTGCCACATGGCAGCTTACAGACATTTTGAGGGAGCTTATTGACTGGAGACTAAATGCTCACATCGTCCGTTTAGAGAACCATCTCCAGTGGTCACTGAAATGAGTCCCTGCTGCACACTGGCTCCTTCATTTGAACCAGGGGCCAGTAGTGTGGGAACTCAGGGTGGTGAGTAAGCTCCCAACATGCAGTGGCTGCACAGCTCCATTCTATTCCCCATCCTGCTGTTACCTTTCCTTTTGTGTCTGTGCCCACCCCATTTGTTGTCCAGTCCTCCCCATTGGCATTGTCTTCCTTCTGTCTGTCTAATGTTTCCTTCTTTACCGTACTTCCCCTCCCTCATTGTGTCAGCACCTCCTCTGTCCTTCTTTTCTGTCCTCTGTGCTACCTGCTACCTACCCTAACCCTCTTAAGTTTCTCATGCTTCCCTTACTTCCTTCTGACATTTACATTCTCTTCATTTTATTTATTTTATTTTACATTTGTTGACCGGGAAAGTCCGACTGGATATACGTCCATTTTCAGTGGAGGCCCCGGGCTAGAAAAGCTCCAAATACAGTAATGAAATTTTGAAAACATAGTTAAAAAGGATTTTTGACTATTAAGACTAAACTTAAACTTTAAACATAATTAATATACATATTTTTTACAGGTACAGTCATAGAGAATAACATAACACAGAGAGTTGTTACATAGCTAAACAAAAATTCTTTAGGAATAGTTAAAAAAGGGAAATAATCAAAGCAAGAGGAATCTAAAAAAGGGGAAATAATCAAAGCAAGAGGAATCCAGTACCAATAGACTTAAAAATGAGAAGCAAAAGGGAGACAGTGTCAGTCAGGATTTGAGCATGGACATAGCCATTGTGATTTTAGGAAGGTTTTAAGTTGTTGTTTGAAAAGAGGAGTGGATGTCAGGGATGTTAGTTCTCTTGGAAGTTTGTTCCATGTGATACCAGTCGAGTTAGTAAATAGGCAGTCCCCAGATTTGTTATTGGATTTTAGGGTAGAGACAAGTACTCTGTTAGCAGATCGTAAGGTTAAAAGATTTTGATAGGGGCTAATAAGGTTTCTGAGTATGAGAGTATTTGAGCGATGATGCAGGATCTTGTGAATGATTATGAGTTTCTGAAAAAGAAACTGACTATGCAGTTCTAACCATCCGAGAAGTTTGAGATTTTTGTAGTGGTGGGTACGAAATGCAGCATCAGTGGCAAATCTGGCTATGTTGTTATAAGATGTTGCCAACTTATTTATATTGCATTTGGAGAGGTTTGTATAGATTGGTGAGGCATAGAGGAGGGTAGAGATTAGGTGAGTTTGGGCAATAGTAGTCCTGGCTGAAGGAGTAAGAAAGCATTTAATTTTGTACAGGGAGCCCAGTTTTCTATTAACCGATTTGATAGTTATATTGATATGAGTCTCAAAATTAAGACTGCGATCAATTGTTACCCCTAAAAGTTTGGTGGTTGTGTCAGGAGCTATTAATGTACCATTTGTAGAGATGACTGTGAAGTTTTTGGTGGGGGATTTCTGAATGGGAGTGAACAACAGTAATTTAGTTTTGTTAGGATTAAGGAGGAGACAGCGTTGATGGAACCAGTTTTCTACTAAGGTAAATATTTTTTGTGTTGTGGCTTGAAGTTGGGATGGCGAGGAGGCAGCACAGATTAAGGTTGAGTCATCAGCATATTGTATACAGGTGGTTTGAAGAAGGGAAGCTAACAGATTGTTAATGAATATAGTAAAGAGGAGCGGTCCCAAAATTGATCCTTGTGAGACTGCAAGAGTAATAGGGAGCAGAGAGGGCAGTTCATTGTCCCAGAGGACTGCTTGCTGTCTGTTTTCTAAGTAAGATTGAAACCATTTGACTGTTAGTGTATCTAATGAGAGAGATTTAAGTGTATCTATCAATAGTTCGTGATTCACCATGCCATATGCTTTGGAGAGGTCAATAAAGAGGATAGGAGATTGTTATTTCGATTTTTATTTATACAGTCTGTAAAGGATAGGAGAGCTGTGTTGGTGCTATGATGTGGTCTAAAACCATGTTGGCAGTCTACTAGAAGGTGATTTTGGAGGAGATGAGTAAGAAGTTGGCGGTGAATACATCTCTCCATAATTTTTGCTATTGGTGAGAGTAGGGCTATTGGGCGGAAGTTTGAAAGTTCACTTGAATTACCTCCCTTGTGGAGAGGGATAATATGTGAAACTTTCCAGATGTTAGGGATAGAACATTCTGTAATTGTTCTTTTAATTAAAATAGAAATGGGGAAGGCAAGTACTCCAGCTGCTAATTTCAAATATTCAGCTTGAAGGAGATCAGCTGATGGGGTACAAGGTTTGAGTTTCAGCAGTAGATTGTGTATGTGAAATGTGGCAATGGGTTGTAGTTGAAATTGGGGTAATGAACTAGTCGACACAGGTGAGTTAGATGTGGACACTACTGGTAAAGAATTGGCTAGAGATTGAAGAGTTTCAGAGAAAAATTTGTTGAAAGTGTCAGCAATTTCGGAAGAAGAATGTTGAGTCAAATTAGAGGGGGTGGGTGTTTTAGAGTGGCCAGGATGAAGTAATTTATTTATTCCTGACCAGAATTTTTGTGGGTTTTGATACTAGGTTTGTTGGAATTGTAGGTAATAGCTCTTTTTGTCAAGGAATATGGCTTTCTTAGTGGCATTTCTCAGTTGACAAAAGTTTAAGTGATCAGTTTGCTTTTTTGTATGTCTCCATTTAATCCAGATTTTATTTCTAAGTCACATTTTTTGCCTAGTCTCTTTTGTGAGCCAGGGAGCTGGTTTGTTCTTAATTCTGATCAATCGAGAAAGGGCATGGAGGTCTAGTATTTGTAAAAATCTATTGTTAAAGTATGAGACAGCTTCCTCTAAAGGTAAGTGTTTTAAAGGGTCCAACTGCAAGCTTTAAGCTCAGCTTGAAAGTTAACTGGGTATAGACTTTTTGTATTTTGGGTGGTTCTGAAGTTTACTTGATTGGGTATTGAGGTTTTTAGCTTTGTTATAAAGGTAAGAGAGTGGTCACTGATATCATTGGGAAGTATGCATGTTTTATAAAATTGGGGGGTTGTTTATTGCTAGGTTTGTGAGTTCTTGTAGGGTGGGTGATGGTTTGATAAAAGCCATGAAGGTTTATATGGGTAGTAGGATTATCAGCAGTATAACTTTTCTAGTCAATGTTGAGATCGCCAAGGAGTATGGTTTCTTGGGGGAAATTTGAGGAGAGCCAACATAGGATGTTTTCAACGGTATTACTGTTATTACCTGGGGGGATGTAGGAGCAGATAATATTAATGGATTTATTAGCATTAATTAGAAGCTTGGCCATTAGGATTTCACCATTGCTAGGTAAAGGATGAGTAATATCTGGGGTAGAGAGTTGCAGCTCAGATTTATATAATATTGCAACCCCCACCTCCTTTTTTGTTAGGGCGGTCTAATCTAATTATGTTATAGCCTGGGGGGAATAATATCATTGTCCTTGGTGGTTGGTTTGAGCCAGGTTTCATTTAGGCATAGAATATCAAAGGAGTGTAAGTCTAACAAGGCATGTAGGTGGCTAATTTTATTATTTAAACTACGGATGTTTAGGTGGGCTATATGGAGAGAGATTTTGCTAGGGGGGGTGCAGGAGGTGTCTGGATGGGGGGATTGGGAATAAGGGATATGAGAATTTGGGCCTGGGTTAGGATGAATGCCACCATGTAGTAGTAGGTACTGTTGTGGTATAAGAGACAGTTTCAGTAGTTTATCTAGAATAAGGATAGTTCTTTTGGTTTGGAAATATTTGAAATGGATTGTTCTATGAAATTGAGGTTGAATGTAGGCTGATGAGGATGTAATGTTACAATGGGATTTTGAAGTATAAAAGGTGAGAGGGGTAGTTTGTTTTAAGGGGGGAGGAATTTCAGTTAGATGTAGGGATTCATAGCAAGTGAGCTTATAGAATAGAAGCAGAGGGCAAAGTATTACAGATAAGAGGAGCATGTTGGAGCGTGTTTTAAAGTTAGAGATGGACATAGTGAGTGGAGTGTGGTAGGAGATACAGGGAGAGTTGGTATGTACTAAGTGTGAATACAGGGAGACTGAAGTGAGAACAGTGGGGCAGTAATGGGGTGGGTCTGTGTAGTAAGGGATGAGTATAAGGGGTTAGGGGTGGGACTATATTAAAGGATTAGAAGAAGATAAAGAGGAAAGGAAGGCGTGGCTTGATAAGTATATAACGTGGTTAGTTAGGTTAGTGGATAATGACTGAAGGGGGTGTGGTTTAATGAAGTATAAGGTTAGCTGCAGTGGTGGGGGGATTTGGGGATAGGGTAGGGGAGCGGAGTGAGCCCGCAGGGCGAACGGAGCGGGTAGAGCTGGAAGGTAAGTACAACAGGAAAAAGTATCACTGTCTTTAGTGTTTTGGCTTTAAACTGTTGAAATTAGGCGGAGAATAAAGGTAAAGCAAACTGTTAACAATACAAAAATTTAACAAAAAGATTATGAAGGTGATATTCAAATTTAAATCCTTTAGCAAGGGGATTAGGGCAGTAATAGTCACTACAAAAAGGATTAGGACTTCTAGGCTAGATATTTAAAAGCTATGGTAGAATGCTGCCATCTAGTGGTCAGCATGAAAAAGGCAATTGGGAGAGGTAAAAGCAGGGATCTTAATTCCAAAGTAAGGAGGTATGGTAAAAAAAGACTAGATAGAGGCAGTGGGTAGGGGTCTGCGTTTGGCTGCTAGATCTCTCATAGAAGGGTTACCAAATAAGTATAGTCAGTACAGGTACTGATGATAAAGTAGGTAAATTGCAACATACATGAAACAATGCTTCTTTTGGAGTTTACTCTTTAAAAAGCCTTACAAGCAAACAACTTCAGGGGCGTCTTCAGATTTAGTAAGAGGAATAATCCTTTAGGTTTATGGCAGGGAGGGAGCACCCAGATCACTTTAATGAAACAATGCTTCTTTTGGAGTTTACTCTTTAAAAAGCCTTGCAAGCAAACAACTTCAGTGGCGTCTTCAGATTTAGTATGAGGAATTATCCCTTAGGTTTATTGCAGGGTGGGAGCACCCGGATCACTTTACAGCTATTAAATTACTGTTTGAGTCCAAAACCTGTAATGTCCACCTGTGTGGTATACTTCAGTCTGTCTTCTACAAAGCTGATTATTTCTCCAAATGACCTTCACATAACCAACCAACTCTCACTCCAGCCTTATATGTGTTCTCAACTGAGCTAAATTTTGTAGAAAGTGATACAAATATATGAACTCCTAAAGAAGCATATCAACCACCCTCTCATGATCCAATAAATAAATGAATGAAACACAAAAAAAATCTGACAAGTGATTTCCCAGAAGTAGCACCCAGGCTATACCTAAACTACTATACTTCGTAATGAGTGCATCACCTAGTTGACAAATTCAAATAACTCAGATGTATAAAATGGACACCTGATACAGAAGAATTTATCACACCTTCTCCAACTCCATCCTGTTCATTTTTACATTTAATCTTCCTTTCACCTTGTTTTAATGTTGACCATAATTACTTCCCTCAGACATTATTCTGATTTATTTTATTCCTTTTCTTTACTAAATTTAATGATATTGTCTGGAACTTAGTAGTTTCATAGGATCATAGGAATTACAAGACAAATAAGTTGGGAGACCATTTGTACCTTTATAATACCCATTCTCATGATGCATTTCCTAGTTCTAGAAGGACAAAACAGGTCAGGTTGGGAATGAATTTGCACGTGCCCATCCGGGTATCAAGGTTTGTGTGTGAAGGACGAAGGGAGGAAGGGTGTCACTCTATTTTATATGCAAGATCAATTTGTTCCAGAGAAGGGGTAAACCAGAGAAGGGGTAAACATTGGGTAATACACCTGTCTCTCCAAAGTGTTTTATTTATAGGTTGGTGGAGATTTAAATCCTTAGTTTGAGTCCTTAATGAGCTGTTAGTCTTTCACAGATGCAGGAGATCAAGGAGGGTTGGATCCTTTAGTAGCACAGAATGCAAGACATAGATCTCCATACTGGAATCTGCAAGAGGCAAATAAATAGACAGGGCTTCAAGCCTATTTTGATAGCCAAGGGTCTTTACACCAGAACTGTTTTTTACTTAGGAAATTCTGGGGTCTTTCTAGCTTTTGTGACATGTTTGGATAGGTACATGCTCCCAAGAGAACATCAGCAAACATGTTTTAACAGCAGGAGCTAAAATTTACCCATTTGTAAACCTACCTTTGGTCCTAATGTGCTACGCTCTTCCAATATTCAGCGTAATCGTTATACTCTGATAACCAAGGAAATTCATCTGAAAATACTACATTTTACTTGAATCACTGTAATTGTTTCACCTGGTAGTTTTATACTCAGTGTAACTTGTTCAGTTTTTTTATGGTTGTATTATTTTGTAAATAGTAAAGTGTTTCTCTGTGCATCCATCCATCCACAACCCCTTTTCCCATTTTTGCACATGGGGTTGGGGTGTCACTTCAAGAGTAACAATCATCTAGAGCCAAGATTTACACTGCTGGGTGGCTAGCCCTGCCACAGTAGTTCATCCACACCAAACACTCACAAGCACACTAACACCTATGGCCAGTTTAGAGTATCCAATCTGTCTACTGCATGTCTTTGGAGTGTGGGAGGAAACTGGAGCACCCAGAGGAAACTTACACAAACAGAGGGAGGCCATGCAGATTCCACACAAAAGGCACCCCAGCAGAGAATCGAACTGGGGAACCTCTTGGTGTCAGGCCACAACACTATCCACTATGCCATTGTGCCGAAAGAAATGGAAAACCATTTCTCTGTGCAGTTCTGCTAAAAGTGGTCCCTACCCAGCTGGATATTACAGTCAATAAAATCTAAATTAATAAATAAACAAAACTGTGCTGAGCAGCTAATGAAGTTATTCACCATAATACTTATGGAGTATCTTAGGGAATATATGGCTGTGGAAGAGTGGAAAAGAGTAGTAGCTTCATGGTTGACCGATACAGATATGAGATGCTATGAGATTATAGGCCACCTAGCCCTGTAGCAGAAATGGTTAAAGTCCTGATTACACCCCAGATGACCCAAGTTTGTTTGGGGGCTAGGGCATTGGAAGTGTCAGGCAGAGAGGGTGGGTTTGAGTTGCTGGTGCTGGCTTGCCCACCTTGGGAAGAGGTATGAGTCCATCCATGCTACACTGATGACTCCTCAAGGTTATGTGGTGGAATACCAGGACACAGCTATGAGATGCATGGGAAGCACATTAAACAGTCCTGAGCTCAGCTCTTCACTCTGATTAGGGAACAGATGGTCTTGTAAGCTCTTGCTTCAGTCAGGAAACAAATGGGCTGGAGGGTACTCATTCACTGTAGAATGAATTGCTGCCTGAATGGGAAGAATAAATGGGCTGAGTGTGTGTTGCTGGGGGGGGGGGGGTTACTAATGGGGAGAGGCATGAGGCAGTGCGAAAAAAATATAGTTTTACCTTTGCTGAAGAAAGGTTGCATAAGATACAATAAATGAGACTTGGAATGAATCAATGAGCAGGGAAGTTTCTGACAGTAAGAAAGTGGTGGAATATTTCTGATTATGAAGTGCATGGAGCACCATGATTACCCGCAATATTTGGGAAAAAGGCAAATTAGGTGAGTGCTACTCTAGTGTGAGACCTCATATTAAAAACACTTTGAAAGGTGCATTAGTTATCAAGTACCTTTCTACGAGATGTTAATATTGGGTCTTGCTTTAGGCACTCAGTACTGCCAGCACTCACTATTGGCTTTACCTGCTTTCAAAGCCGGTAAAACACTTTCCCAATTGTAACTGTCCATTATGTGTTCTCAGCATGGATGCCAGGATTAATCTCTCAACTTCTCTCTTGAGGTGCATGTTGGGCGTCCATGTCTCAAACATATAAGACCCAATCACAATCCTCCATGTTAACATGCACTTAGACTTAAAAGCCAATGTAATATAACATGCACACAAGAACACGTTTTGACAAGGTGCTATATATTAATCTTTTGGTAAAGTAAAAGAAATTTGCAACTAGATAAAAGCATGGTTAGGTAATTACTAAATATATATTCCCCTGACATGAAATGAAAAAATAAGAGTGGCACAAGATTGTAACAATGCACTGCATTTTTAGTTTTTTTAAACACATCATGGAATGTATAAAAAAATCCTGTAAGACTAGGATTCATAAATGAGGCCTTTTAATGTTGTCCACTGGCCTTCCATAATGTCAGTGGTGGTTGTTCAAGGTGGACAGCATAAGTGGATATTGAAGTCTATTACAATGAAGCATTCTGACATTTTACTGGTACAGAGCACTGGATGACAATCTAAAACAACACTCTTTGTACAATGCAGAAGCAATTATGCATGTGAAATATATCGGCATGGGACAATGAAAGACGTTAGTTTAGTATAGCGGGGTTGACATACTTAGAAGCAGGGAGAACAAATTGTGCTATCTGTGCAATGAGTACAGGTTGTGATATTTGTGTAGTGTACATATAGACTGGGAGGTGATAGATGATGACTGTTGTACTTGGTACAGGTATTGCAGATTGCTCACATGTTCACCAGACTGGGTAGTTCTCTATGACAGTGTGTTACACTTGGGTCTCACCTCCTGCACAGACTATAAGACTTTCACAAATTATGATCAGAGCAAATAAGCTAATGAAATCAAATTAGTAAGATTAGGAACTTCAAGCGATTTCTGTAGTGCTATGTGAGAAAACTTAATTACTATTGTGTGATGGGTGGAGGGTAAAGGACTAGTGCTAAATAGGGAGAAAACCATGTCAGTGCACTGGGAAAAGAAGCAAAAGGTGAGAATCTAAATTAAGGAAAGCCTGATTGATGAGTTGTAAGTTATAAATGACTCGAGTATCATTGCTGATAAGCATTTGGCATTTAACAACCCCTGTGATTAGGGTTAGAATGAAGGCTGAAATGTCAGGATGTTAACATTTATAAATAAACTGTATGCAGATAGCAAATATATAATCATTCTACTGTATTCAGCATTAGTAAGAAGCAGATTTTATTTTTTTAGTTTAGGTTTCGAATCCTTACATCAAAAGCAGATCGATATAATTAAACAAATACAAAGAAGGATTACAAAAATCAATAATTGTACTGGAACGTATTAAATATCAAGAAAGTCTTAGGAAATTGTGCTGGTTCTAAGAGATAAAGAAGGATTATATGTGACATAATTCTAGTTTAAATTCTTAAAAGGTGAACAGCCAAGGGAAGCTTTTGGGTGCATTCTGATCTTCACAATGGACAAATACACATATCAACAATTAAACTTAGTAGAAATTCCTAAATAAATAAGAATAAATAACTGGACTATTACAGAAGATGAACTATTAAACTACTTAAAGAGAGCCTCATATGACCCTCTGAGAAAAATAGTAAGTTTTTTAAAAAAAGCCTGAATTACTCTAAAGGCTGTCTCACTGATATTAATATTTACAGGCAGTCTAAAGGCTGTCTCACTGATATTAATATTTACAGGCAGTATAGCATTTTAAATCTCTATTAACAAAACATGACTAGACTTAAGCAATGCATCTGAAGGTGTGCTTATTTATGGAATGGAATCCTTTGTGAGTTTTGTCATTTAAAAGTCCATTCTTATTATCTTAACATTGATAAAGAAGAAAAAAGACAGCAGAGGACTAGTTACGTGATGATAATTAAATACAGGAAATGAAGCTGCATCACAGGTATGTGAGTAAAGTGTCCACTTGTGCAAGTGATAACTCAATATTCCTTGTGTTTAGAGGGCCACTTTGGGAATGAGGATGTGGGGGAGTGATAATAGCTGATACACTTTCCCTAGAGAGTGGGGAAAGAGATGTTCTAGTCCCACAGCAAGAGTACTGTTAATACTGTGGGTCAGAATAGAGTTTTGAGTTAATGGTAGTGGCCAACACACTTTCCTCAGGGGAAAGTGTGACAGATTTTCCTGTCCCACAGCTAACACACTCTCCTCTGGCAGGGTATAACAGATTTTTCTGTCCTACAGCTAACAAACTTTCCTCAGACAGGATGTAACAGATTTTCCTGTCCCACAGCTAACACACTTTACTCAGGCAGGGTGTAACAGATTTTCCTGTCCTACAGCTAACACACTTTCTTCAGGCAGGGTGTAACAGATTTTCCTGTTCCACAGCTAACACACTCTCCTCTGGCAGGGTATAACAGATTTTTCTGTCCTACAGCTAACACACTCTCCTCTGGCAGGGTATAACAGATTTTTCTGTCCTACAGCTAACAAACTTTCCTCAGGCAGGATGTAACAGATTTTCCTGTCCCACAGCTAACACACTTTCCTCAGGCAGGATGTAACAGATTTTCCTGTCCCACAGCTAACACACTTTACTCAGGCAGGGTGTAACAGATTTTCCTGTCCTACAGCTAACACACTTTCTTCAGGCAGGGTGTAACAGATTTTCCTGTCCCACAGCTAACACACTCTCCTCTGGCAGGGTATAACAGATTTTTCTGTCCTACAGCTAACACACTCTCCTCTGGCAGGGTATAACAGATTTTTCTGTCCTACAGCTAACAAACTTTCCTCAGGCAGGATGTAACAGATTTTCCTGTCCCACAGCTAACACACTTTACTCAGGCAGGGTGTAACAGATTTTCCTGTCCTACAGCTAACACACTTTCTTCAGGCAGGGTGTAACAGATGTTCCTGTTCCACAGCTAACACACTTTCCTCAGGCAAGGTATAACAGATTTTCCTGTCCTACAGCTAACACACTTTCTTCAGGCAGGATATAACAGATTTTCCTGTCCCACAGCTAACACACTTTCCTCAGGCAAGGTATAACAGATTTTCCTGTCCCACAGCTAACACACTTTACTCAGGCAGGGTGTAACAGATTTTCCTGTTCCACAGCTAACACACTTTCCTCAGGCAGGGTATAACAGATGTTCCTGTCCTACAGCTAAGACACTTTCCTCAGGCAGGGTGTAACAGATTTTCCTGTTCCACAGCTAACACACTTTCCTCAGGCAAGGTATAACAGATTTTCCTGTCCTACAGCTAACACACTTTCTTCAGGCAGGATATAACAGATTTTCCTGTCCCACAGCTAACACACTTTCCTCAGGCAAGGTATAACAGATTTTCCTGTCCCACAGCTAACACACTTTCTTCAGGCAGGGTGTAACAGATTTTCCTGTTCCACAGCTAACACACTTTCCTCAGGCAAGGTATAACAGATTTTCCTGTCCTACAGCTAACACACTTTCTTCAGGCAGGATATAACAGATTTTCCTGTCCCACAGCTAACACACTTTCCTCAGGCAAGGTATAACAGATTTTCCTGTCCCACAGCTAACACACTTTACTCAGGCAGGGTGTAACAGATTTTCCTGTTCCACGGCTAACACACTTTCCTCAGGCAGGGTATAACAGATGTTCCTGTCCTACAGCTAAGACACTTTCCTCAGGCAGTGTGTAACAGATTTTCCTGTCCTGCAGCTAACCGACTTTCCTCTGGCAGGGTGTAACAGATTTTCCAGTCCTTCTGCTAACACACTTTCTTCAAGGAGGGTGTAACATATTTTCTTGTCCTACAGCTAACATACTTTCCTCAGAGAGAGTATAACAAATGTTCCTGTCCCACAGTAAAAGCACTGCTAATTAAACTCACCTACAGGTGACCACTGAACTGTTGCATGAGCTGCTGGTGCAAGCAGAGAAGATGCTGTCCAGAGGCTGAAACAGGGATTATAAGGGACTGCAAACCAGTCAGCCATTTGGGCTAATCCATGCTTGTCAAAGAGGGAGTTGAGTTTACAGGATTGGGCATAAAAGGTAAATCCCTTGTCTGTAGTATGATGGTGATCAGGGATCACCCTGTCCATCCTCGCCTCTGTGTGGGATAAACAAATTCAGTGGGAAGTGCTCTCTTATCTCATGTTAGCAACAGAGTGTGTACATACACATGCACTCTATCTTTGTATCTACAATCTCTCTCTCTCTCTATCTATCTATCTATCTATCTATCTATCTATCTATCTATCTATATCTATCTATCTATCTATCTATCTATCTATCTATCTATATCTATTTATCTATCTATCTATCTATCTATCTATCTATCTATCTATCTATCTATATCTATCTATCTATCTATCTATCTATCTATCTATCTATCTATCTATATCTATCTATCTATCTATCTATCTATCTATCTATCTATCTATATCTATCTATCTATCTATCTATCTATCTATCTATCTATCTATCTATCTATCTATCTATCTATCTCTCTATCTATCTATCTATCTATCTATCTATATCTATCTATCTATCTATCTATATCTATCTATCTATCTATCTATCTATCTATCTATCTATCTATCTATCTATCTATCTATCTATCTATCTATCTATCTATCTATCTATCTATATCTATCTATCTATCTATCTATCTATCTATCTATCTATATCTATCTATCTATCTATCTATCTATATCTATCTATCTATCTATCTATCTATCTATCTATATCTATCTATCTATCTATCTATCTATCTATCTATCTATCTATCTATCTATCTATCTCTCTAACTATCTATCTATCTATCTATCTATCTATCTATCTATCTATCTATCTATCTATATCTATCTATCTATCTATCTATCTATCTATCTATCTATCTATCTATCTATATCTATCTATCTATCTATCTATCTATCTATCTATCTATCTATCTATCTATCTATCTATCTCTCTCTCTCTATCTATCTATCTATCTATCTATCTATCTATCTATCTATCTATCTATCTATCTCTCTATCTATCTATCTATCTATCTATCTATCTATCTATCTATCTATATCTATCTATCTATCTATCTATCTCTCTCTCTCTCTCTCTATCTATCTATCTATCTATAGATTTCATTTGAAAGAGGTAATACTATTTAAGGGAAGGCCATGATTTTGATTCAGATGCTGTTTTTACAAGTAAAGAGCACCTTATTGTGATAATGGATTGTATTAATGAAGAGAATTTGCAGGTGTCACAGAACTATTCAATATGAGTGACCTTATTGTGATAATGGATTGTATTAATGAAGAGAATTTGCAGGTGTCACAGAACTATTCAATATGAGTGACCTTATTGTGATAATGGATTGTATTAATGAAGAGAATTTGCAGGTGTCACAGAACTATTCAATATGAGTGACCTTATTGTGATAATGGATTGTATTAATGAATTTGCAGGTGTCACAGAACTATTCAATATGAGTGACCATATTGTGATAATGGATTGTATTAATGAAGAGAATTTGCAGGTGTCACAGAACTATTCAATATGAGTGACCATATTTTCATATTTACTAAACACCATAGAATATTTATGCCATAATAAGCCAGTTTTGGGTTGATTTTGTGTCTGTGTACGTTATTACTTTTCAAACCCTAAGAAAGAAAGAAATAATACAAACCTCTGCTTATGGACAAGACCAACCTTGACCACCAACCAGTAGCTGAACAGGATGACCCAAAAACACTATGCAAATTCCTCCTTTCTTTGCTTCTCCCTTTCCAGGAAAAAATATTTCCAAACTACCACCAGGACTGCTAGGCTTCAAGATGCTTCCTGGATTACTCCTGATCTTAAGCAGGGTATAAAGCGACCTGGTCTGGGGGCACAATTTACTCCCTACACAAAACTGCAAAGCTAAGATAAACATGGAAAATGCAACATACCTTAAAAGAGAGCCAAAATTCTCTTCTACATAGACCAAGGCATTTCTGGAAATAAGCTAATTCCCACAGTTGGAGAAATAGGTAGGGAATAACTTCATTGACATTTGCTGTGAGTCAGTTACCACTGATGGGACCTTTGTACCATTTCTACAATGAAAAAAAATGAAATATTCTGACAATTTAACTTACAGGGTGACAAACCACCTCCATGCAATGTTAATATATTGCTAAAGTCGATATCAGACTTGAGGAAACCTGTCTCAGAGGGTCTATACTGAAAGCTCATGCATACCTGTATGAGATACCTGTATCACTATGTTTCCTCATTTCATTAACCCCCTTTCATTCACATAACAGGATGTTCCAGAGCTCCAGAAAATTGCTCCATTGCTCAAGGGGAAACCTACTAACATCGGTGCCTCTAAGTGACCAGTTTTACTACTTACTACTCTGATCAAAGCACTGAAGAGTTATTTTCTCCCAGATTACACAATATCTACATAGTTTTACTTGCAGCAAGTAGCAGCAGGGGTTTAGAAAGGAACGACCAATACCACTTACAATACGATAGCATCTGAAGAGCTGGGTGTACTCTTATGAATTAAACAATATAGTGTATGCCTATTAAGTAAACAGAACAAGCCAAAACTGTACTCACTGCTTCCACTTACTTGCTTTTTGAATGTTACACAAGTGTGTCTTCAGTGATGTACACACACACATCAGTTATGTACTTACACGGATCAGAGGTGTACTCACACAGACCATGCATGCATATAGTAGAACCTTATACACAGTCACATTCAGATCTATAACAAAGAAGACAACTTAAGTAATACTATAAAAGATCCATGTCTGAAGCAGTATCTATGTAGATCTAACCACCTACTCGTGTAGTGACATAAAGAGTTTGAAAAATGTGTGTGCACCTTTAAATATGTCTTCAGAATGAAAAGTTTTCTCAGTGTTAGTCACTGATTACCAATTAATTTTGCAAAAAAAAAGTAACCTGTAACAGCAAAGCAGGACGCAACTCCTCATGTTGAGGTTCAGAAGGGTGAGCAGGAGCATACCTAAAAGGCTCTGAAAGTATGGAATGAGGTAGCCTAACTGTGGTGTATATTTGGATGAATCAGATGGACTGTAAAGCCCTAACCAGGGTGTTGATGTTTACACCCGAAGACTAAAAGATGACATATATCCTGGAGGGGCTGTGTGCAATGTAAATAGCTGGTGGAAAGTTAGCAAAGGTGCTGTTTTGTTTTCATTTTGAACTGCAAAGGCAAGTGACACATATTTTGATTTGTTTGGTGCATTACTGAACAGTCCAGTGTTTTTTACGAACTGGTATGTATATATGTATTCATATATGTATTCATGTGTGTGTGTATGTGTATATCTCTCTCTCTCTCTCTCTCTCTATATATATATATATATATATATATATATATACACATACATATGTTGTGTGTGTGTGTGTGTGTGTGTGCGTGTATATATATATATATATATATATATATATATATATATATGTGTGTGTGTGCGTAGATATATATATATATATATATATATACATACATGTATATATTTTTTCAGTATATAATTTGCTGGATTTTCACAGGTACTATAACAATATATGTAAGATTGTGTGATGCAGAGAAAGTGAATTATATTTCTTTTCTTTTTTTTAATTTTGCCTTTTCTTTGAATTTGTGTGATAGTACAGGCAGGGGACATGCAATGTTCTGGATTATGCAGGGTATAAAGTGACCTGTTGGTGACATTTTGGTTTTGCTTAAGAGGTTTTGGTTATAATGTTTTATGCCTCAGTTAAGGGAGATGTAGTTGTTATACAGCCAACTGAATGCAGTGCTACTTTGAATATTGGTCCATTTTCAATGGTGCGTATGTTGATATGTTGAAATACAATAGTATTCTGTTGGGAAATTTTGGACTTAAAAATGCATTATTTTTAGATACCAACACTCAGGATAATCTCTGGGATTCAGAAAGAATTGTGCAAAGTGATTACCGATGATAGGTCAATTTACATGATCAATGCAAAATGTAATTCAGAGAGAACTATGGTCATCATGAGGAAGTCCTCTGATGAAGAAACCCTTGCAAGTACAGCAAGATGCATGGTCCAAAACACAGTCCGTATCTCACTTCACAACAATAAATGACCAGCACACATAATTCAACTCTCTGAAAAATATTTACTGCTTCTCAACATATACATTTTTCAGCATATGTGCTGCACTGAAGAAAGCACATATGTTGAAACTGGTATGCTATTTTTCACCTTTTGGGTGATGGGAAGTAATGTTTTACAATTTAGCTGAAAAATTATGTGTTCAGAAGCATTAAATATTTTTGGAGAGCTGAATTATGTGTGAACTAAGATACATGATGAGGAAGACCTCATTATTAGCTCAGTAGAATGATTTTGAATCACACTTTTTTCCCACTAGCACTGTCAATTCTGTGCCTCTCGTAGTGTTTACACTGGTAGCCCATGCAGTGCATTGCATTGCCACAAGCACCCCCCTACACTGACATACACCCTTTCAGACATTTATACACACACACACACACACACACACACACACACACACACACACACACACACACACACACACACACACACACACACACACTCCTAGACATTCCCTCACACTCATATTCACTCATCATCAAACAACCCCCTCATACTTGACTGGACTTATGAACACATTCACCTATTCACATACATGCACACATATACACTCATATATACGCACGTAGGTGCACACCAATACACACTCACTCTCAACTGCTTTCCTACCTCTGTACTGTGACCACCAAGGCAGACACACACACACACACACACACACACACACACACACACACACACACACACACACACACGCACACACACACACATGCACACACACACATTCAGACATACCACACACTAATGCACCCTACATCTGTACTGATCTTTGAAGTTACCTGCACCATGACTGCTGTCCTTTGCAGTGTTAACGTTTTCTTCCACCCGTTTTTGTAATGTATGCAGTTGAGTGATTCTCCGATTTCCACAGATTGCCTCGTTAACACACCCCATGACCAGCAGGACCACCTTCTGTCCTGATGCTTCTGCTAGTAGGAAACCTTTGTGGTAGGGTAGCCTGGGAATTGAAAGCAGTTTCCATGAGAGAAAACCACTCGTGGTAAGGCTTTCAGCTCACAGTAATCCTTTCTGAATTCCACCTTGTGCCTTTTAATTCCATTGGCCCTAAGGCTATCATTTTAATAAGCTCATCAGGCAACTCTGTCTCTATAGTAGAGTCCTCTTTTGGGGTTCTTTATCTCCTGCATTGAAGCCTTCCAATCTTGAGGTACAGTACTGGTCCTTCATGCTTCTCAGGGTACAGTATTGGTCATCATACCTTCTTGTGGCACAACTTTAGACGCCTATCCTTCTTGTTTTTTGGCACTTGTTTTCCATCACTATTTGTGTACATATTTTATCATTCTGTTCTCTTGAGGGTTTGGTAATGGTCTTTCATACTTCTTGAGTTCTGCATTATTCATCCACCCATATTGGGGTATTTAGTGTTTCAGGCTGCAAAAAGTGTGCAAAAATTAAAAACATCACAACATCCTAGCAGCTCTGGACAAAGCATGTAGTGAAAAAAAAAAAAATTCTCACTAAATATTTATGTAAACCCTCTGAAAATTACAGAGGTTTATGATCTGTCTAAAAGTGGAGTTGTACACTTGGATCTGAAGGCTGGTGAGGCTGTGGGTCTCTAATTACACTGATCTGTGGTGGTCCACCCTTGTGTACAAGAGTTGCAGTGGCTGTTCTCTAGGCATCAGGAACAAGCCCTGAGGATAGGCCAAGGTCGAACAGTTTAAGCAGGGCTTCAGATACTGCATATGTGACATAGATAAAAATGCAGCTTGGCATGTTGTCTGGTCCCATGGAGGTATTATTATTAGTCTTTGACAGGGATTCTAAGACTGGTTTCAAGGTAATTACAGGAAAAACAAAATTCTCAGGGATAGTAGGGGGCCACAATGTGGGTATGAGGTACAAAGTTATCTCTAAATTTGTCTGACACTATCTTAGCTACATCTTTGAGGTCAGAATGATTTAGGCCAGTATGGGTGATATTATGGATCAGCTCAGGGCACTGTTGGACATTACTCCTTAATTTTTTGATATAACCGAAGAAAGATTTATAGTTTCCTTAGGAATCTGTAGCAACCTAAGGAAATTTATGGAACTCACATGTGTTTCTATTAGCCTGAAGCACATTTTCATTTATTCTTCAAATATTTCCTTTAAATTACTGAAGTGACTTTTACCAGTACCTCAGGTTCATATAGCAGACCAAGCATTATTGGAATTAGTCATGGAGGGACAGGCGTGAAGGGGTGCTGCTTACACACCCAACCTCTCTGGTGTAATTCCTGCATTCATAAACTGTACAACAAAAGAAGTAGAATAATGAACAGTCGCAAGAAATCTCTACCTCCCTACCTCAATACTACACTGAAACGTACCAGCAAGGAATGAAAAAACACTATTAAAAATGTAAACAAGAGGATGAACTTAAGGTTCCATTTTCAGCTTCACCCCTGTCTCTTTAGATCATTTACGATCATTTTCTGTCATTCCATGCACATTAAATCATCTCTTTTAGAGTCTGTTTCACTACTTATTTTCACTGATTCAGTATAATTGACTGGTACGTACATTAGTACTTTTTCATTTGTCTTCCCACAGACTTTGTTCACTGTTTATACAATTTTTATCATCATTTTATCTGCACATTCATTCAGAAGTTGACTTGCTTTAAATCAACATTGACCTGGCATAATGTAAATTTTTTTCACTGTGAACACATTCTGTTCTTGTTTTTGTTGACATATTAGCCAGTTAATTATCTATACACACATCCAGCTTTTGTTGCGCTTTAGATACTTGTCTCACAGCTATTTTAATAGGAACTGCAGTTCTTAGTGCCTTGCCTAGTATTTATTTATTTATTGATTTATTTACAGTTTGCTGAATGGGTAAGTAGACTGCTACATGATGCAATAGATCAGGCCACATAACAAAGGCAAACACAGAATTTACAATTATGCATCTGAGCAAGTACAAACACCGGTAAATGATGCATGAAAAAACTCACAGGTGCATAAAGTCTAAAAGCAAAGGAAGTGGCTATGACATCAGTGTACCTTTTACTTCTGCAACAATGAAAAGTGGTAATGTGTAGTAACAGTTAAATGAAAAAAATATAATTACAGCTTTCAATTTCAAGTTGCAAATGCTGCAATATTACAAAAAGTACAAAATAAAAACACAGTCCGCTACATATATTTCCATTCGATTAGGTGTGTCACACAAGATTATAAATCTTTCTCTCTGAGAATGAGTAACCTTAGGACTGGCTTAACCGGAAAGACACATTAGCTTGAGTCTGTGAAACAATCACATTTGAATTCTTTCATAATTTGCTCTTTTAGATTTTTTTTTAAATGTTGGATGATGCCAATATAAATAATATTTGTGGTGAGGTTATTCCATTCAGCTAGGGCTACTATACTGAATGCTTTCTCAGAAGCAGTGAATGAAAATTGTGGTATATGTAACTTAATTATTGTTTGTCAAGATATAACGGGCTTCTTGTATTATAACTTTATTTGCCAAAGGTGGTCAGTATTGATTATAAGCAATTTGAAAGTTAAAACATTTCCTAGAAATGATATCCTGGTGGAAACCAGATGACATTCAGATTTTTGAATTATATTACACTGGTACTCATTATTAGACGCCAAATGAATGAATGATAATATCTTGTCAGGTTTCTGAAGTGGTGGGGTATTACATGCTGATAGAGGAGCAATAATTGGCAATGCAGATTCTAATCTTTAAAATAGTACAGTGATAGCAATTTTGTTCTGGGAACCTTGTGAACAGATTGGAAATTTAATAAGCAGCCTTTCTTTATTGCAAAACCTGTGATGGTGGTAATGCAATATCTGTTTGAAAGAATCAAGCCTGATCAAGTAATGATCCTAAATGCTTTTGTTGACTAGCAACTGGTAGGAATTTCCAGCAGAATTGTTGATGCAACAAGGCTGTAATTTGGCTATTCTTTTGACAGTACCAAACATCATAAAGGTTGATTTCTGTGAGTCAGTGCACAACTTACTAAAAACATAGTTTCAAATTAATTCAAAGTCTTTTGGTTAGAGAAGAACTAAGGGCAATAAATATACAACGTGTTCTTATAAGAACAACGGCATCTGTATGCAACATGATATTTTGCTGTGGTAAGTCCCCAGTTTACTTATATATACAGTGGAAACAGTGGTGGCTTTAAGACAAATTCTTGTGGAGAAGTTTTGAAAAAGATTATCCTGGGAGTAGAATGGGAATCAACATGTTTGACCTTTTATTTAAGTTGGGTTGAAGTGGTAAGAGTTACGTAGCATGTTAAAACAGTTTTCAGTTTGACATTGTTATTTACTAAGAAGGAAATAGCTAGGGGATGGAAACCAAATCGGAAAACTTTGGTACATGATATTGTATTTTATATAGAAGTGTTTGTTTTTCTTCTCATCTGTAAGCTCTCATTCTGGGCTGGATACTCTGATAATTGTAAAATTAGAGATAAAGATGGATTTAAATGACTGGATCAACCAGCAGAATATTCAACCACAACATGCATGAGGACTGTACACTTTGATATCTAGTACAATAAAGCTGCAATCTTTAAATTCTGAAAAAGCTCTTATTTTCAGTTTTAGAAAATAGTTTCATTGCATGATTTTGTAATGTGCCAAGTCCACTTCCAAACTGATTGTTCTGCCAATCTGTTCAGTCGTTTATGCACTGATGTATTGAGACATACTTCTCTACTGTCACTTAAAAGGTTTGGGCTTAAATGGTTTTAGAATATCTCTGCAGTATATAAACACTTTTCTTTCTGTAGATTTTCTGGTCTCAGTTAACTTTGCAGCAGTCCATAAACTGGGGTACCAGTGCCTCATCAGAAAACATGGAAGTGGTCGGCAGTGTCCTCAGGACTTGGTGCTGGGATCTCTTCTTTTTGGTATTTACTTCTCAGATCTTAAAGCAGAGAGCCAAGACCTCTGGCTAAGAATGTTTGCAGATTACAAATGGGAGGTTGGTGTTAAGTCCACCTCTGATACCCAAACCCTCCAGAATTAACTCATGGTATAATTACATTTTGAAAACAACCCCTCCCCTACTCATACTAGGCAGACAACACAACACTTGATAATTTAATAAATGTGTTGAAAAAATAAAAAAAATAAAAACAACATAACACTTGGTACTTGGGTTGATAGTTCCCATCTTCTCTTTTGACTATCATGTGACAATGATTGGCAGGAAATCCTTTTATTTAGCCCAGCTAATTGTCAAAGGAACACCATCAAGGTCTAAAGAGGTAATCACTCCTTTATACTCAGCATTGGTCAGGCCAGTAATTGAGTACAATCCCTTCTTTGGGGATGTATCTCACTAAGCATATAAATAATTAGACAGTTGCCAAAGGTTCCTAACTAGAAGTATCACAGCACTAAAATCCCTGCGCTACCAAGACAGGCTAGATGCTCTATCCCTTTATTCAGTGTTTTACAGACTTTTGAAGGGAGATCTCTGTCTTGATTACCACATCACTAGAAACACAGCTGTCCTGGACCTTTTTGTATCTCTACAAGTCCAATATCGCCACCAGTACTAGAAACAGGGACCTAAATGTTCACAAGCAGCTAAAACAGGGTGGGGAACAGGTTTATAACCCTGTTCCTCCCAAACCTGTGGAATAAACTTCCACTGCATGTTAAGCAGTGCAGCTGACTGTCTTCCATTAAACATAACTTAAATGATGATGGCTACCCTCAAATTTACACTGGGACTGACTGGTATGGCCTTCCTGCAGAAAGGAGGTGTGGCCTGAAGGAATGTACTGGAAAGGCATGAATGGTCATGAAACTCAGTGGCATCAGAATATTATGAAGCTATAAATCACGTTTGTTATGAAAAAATAATTTTGTATTGCTTTTAGATAAACTGTATTCACGGCCACAGATATTCTCATTATCCCGTATATTTTGCCAAAATGAGTTGGCATTGCCTTTAAATACATTTGTATATCCAATCACATTCAGTAAAATGTTTTTTTTTCATTTGGTCACTAATTAGCCTCATTGTAATACAAACATTACTCCACATTGACTCAGTTCCTTGCGTATATTACATTCATTTAAGTACCCTTTTTGATCTATTTTCAAAATAGCGAAGGGTTTTAGTCTTTTGGTTACTTAACATTCTGTTAATGTTGCTGCCTGGAATCCTTAAATTATTTCTGCTAACATGGGCACAACTTGATTTCCAATCTGTTATGTTTTTTTTTACAAAGTTAATATTACACTGCATGTCCCATATAAACACACAGAAAAGGAACTGTAGCTGATGTTCCCATTTACCTGATTCTTGAACTTCCACAGTTCTGGTCACAAAAAAACATGCCAACATTTGTACATGTACAGACATGGAAAAAGAATTTGATTGTGCCATCCATAAACTTTTATTTAATGAACTTGAATTGTATGAACTTGACAAACTGGCAAGAAAAAAAGTGTATAGATATCAGGCAGAGACATTTTACGGTCCATATTGATTAAGTTACTCCCCTCCCAGCCATATTCTAATAAGAATAAGACTGCGTCTATACTAGGCTTCTTACTCTTTAATATTTTTATCAACACTTTTACCATGCAGAACCTAAACATACAAGCATTGTTGTAGTAGATGATTTGGCATTTAGCACTGAGGCCCAGCTATGTCTCAACCTGACCTGAAATCCTTTCATGAATCAGCTCAGCTGAAGGAATTGCATGATCTAAAAAAAAAAGAAGTAATTAGGTAATTAGTGTTGTACACAACTGCTATACTTAAAATGAAGTAATGAAGGAATGGGCATTTAGCTTTCGGGTACCAAACACAATGATAATGCCTACAACTGCCTATGCCTGTGGTTTCACTCCACCTTTAGTTGTAACAGTCATACTAGAAGGGTATTGAAAAACCATCATTGTGTTTGCAATGTTTTACAAATTCTCTAACAGAAGCTTGTTTTGCTATTATCAAAAGGGATGACTTCCTCTTCCTTGAAAAAGATGTACCTATTGTTGCCAGCTACTCAATGCACACAAAAACTCTAAATAGCTATAACTTGAAATTGTATGCTTGAGTTATAAGCCTTTAAAATGGAGAGCCACTGAAACTCCATATGCAGAACAGGTTCCTTATTTATTGGATTTTCCTTAATACACCCTGATTTTCAACCTGCATTTTGCACAACACTACCTCCTTTTATCCATCACCTCAATGGGGAACTCTAAACCTTGACAATGTCATCTACATCCTCAAATAAATATGAACTACTTGCTTCTCACCACTTCCTACTTTCATGAATTAAAGTCCCTAAACTGTGAACCTCTACTCCACTGAATATTAGGAGACAAGCATGCCCTTTTAGTTCACTTATCTCCTTAAGAAACACATGACCACAGTTTTCAACTGCAGGCAATGTATCGGAATTTCATAAGTTGACATTTTTTGTGCCACTGCTCCTCATCTTTGACTCAAGGTCTAAGCATTGTTTGAGTTGATTCAGCAGATTAACATTCAACCAGTAGCACCAGATACCACATTAATTTTAAAATTTTAATATGAATTGCTCTCATACTTCTCAAATGTCAAGAGTTTCACAAAAGGTATCAATTTTTACCTCATATTTTTGATCTCTTCTTTACTAAATTGATAGCTTTCTGGCAAATCATTGAGTATTATTTCCCTAAACTTTAACTTGCATTGAATTTGAGACTTAATATCTTAAAATGCATACTAACGTAAATCCTATTATTCTATCAATTTTCTAAGTTTATAAATGCAATATTTCAAATCTATCCTTGATTCTGGGCCTTAGTCCCCACAATATTTTGACTTTGTTAAGAATTCTTGTGCTCAGATGTTGAGAGGCATGATTACCCTTATTAATCATTAAGCACTAAGACTTTAATGAAAAATGGAAGACTTTATAAGTAGTCAGCCAACAAGGAAGGATTTGATCCCCTGTTCACTGAGGTTAAGCAAATAGGTTCATAGGTTCATACTAGGCTATCTGCCCTAGGACATTTATAAGCCTAGCCAGAGTGTGTATGGCTTTAAAGCCACCATTTTTAAATGATTTTTATACTATTTTTTTTGTTAGTAGTGCTATGCTGTGCTGTACAGTGTAAGTGATACCGTAATTGGGTAAACCCTCGATCTCCATCCACTCATCAAGATTCCTCTTGAAGAGAGTCAATGAGGACTCCCCCTAACCTGGACTGGGATTATTCCCAGAGGAAAGAACCTCTGGAGTAATCTGTCCCTCCAGCATGTTGTCCTATTTATTTCAGTGGAGATTCAAGTCTCTGCATGTCCATTAATTCGGGTTGGACATGGCATATTATATATACAGATCGGCCTCTGAACAGGCAGTATGCCACTGCCAGTAGAGCTGGAGTTTCTTTAACTTGGGCAGCATATGACATCTGAGCCTTTTTGATCCTCTCTTGGTGTGGTTTTGGGGGGGGTCTTTCAGTTGCTGCAGGTGTG
Source organism: Protopterus annectens (assembly GCF_019279795.1). Classification (NCBI taxonomy): domain Eukaryota; kingdom Metazoa; phylum Chordata; order Ceratodontiformes; family Protopteridae; genus Protopterus; species Protopterus annectens. Next base: position 358,809,250 of record NC_056738.1, read on the forward strand.
TCTAAGGGTAATCCCATCAAAAGGGCATTGTTGTCAAGTGGCCTGATGATGATGGATGAATAGAATGATGATGATGACCTCCCTAGATGATCTAGATGTGAATTGATTAGGGTATATATATAAAAATGTTTTCTAACCACTTTGGCCACATGGTTGTCAAATCCCCAGGTCCCTAATTACTTCTTCTGTACTTTGGATTACCACCACCTATGTCATTTGTGTGGTGGGCACTTTTGCCAAAGGGGGATGATGACTACTTTTGGCATTTAGCTTGAGCATGGCTCTGGCACCCAGTTGTCTGTTCTGTGAGGGAGCCCTTTTGGAGGATGCTCTCGATTGCAGTTTGCAGTCATCTCGCGGGCAGTGGGCCACAGTCCTTCTGTGTGTTGGCCTGTACCTCCGATATAAATATATGCGAACAAGAGGTCCAGGACCTGAGCCTTGTGGGACACCACTTGTAACTGTGGTTTGAAGTCTCAATTCTTCCTAACCATGTAACCATGTGGGTTCTGGCCCAAATCCATCCCATCTTACTGGGGTTTATATTATATTTAAGTGAGCTAGCTTAAGCTGGTGAAATGATTATGGTATTAGCTGATTGTCGCGGGCTGTCAGCAGGTAGTGCAGGTCACCCACCTTCTGTCAATCAATCCTTCACCTCGTCAATTCGAAATCAGCAGAGTCAAAGGGGCCCAGGATTAACCCTTAACAAAACTGGGTAGGAGGGATCACTGTTGCTGTGCGCCACTCTTTGGGGGCACATATCCTGTAGTAATACTGATTGAACACAGTAGTTTTATGTTGGGTTTAGCTCTTCTTGGAGTTCAGGTGGGTATGGAGCCTGGACCGTGGTCCCCCATTGATGCTGTGTTTTTTTTTTTGAGAGGAGAGGGCGACCTGAGCATCTGAGAGATGGAGATGGCAGGCATAGACATGGATATTTGCCCTTTTTTTTGGTGTTGGGGGGGAGGGGCGCTGAACCTGTCAGCTGTCATGTTACAATGTCTGTGGGTTCAGTGTATTTTTTTTGTTTTTTTGACTAACTCTGAGCATATCTATATCTTAATTACCACCTAACATAACTAACATAAAGAAATCCTTGTGATTATCCTAGTGTGCTGGCCTTAGACAATTTTATGAGTGCCCATAGTTTTTTAATTAATACTGATCAGTGATGCCTTTTTTTTTTTTTTTTTTTGCTCTATTTAGTAGCTTCCTCCTTCTATTATATAGTTTGGCATGATCCATGCATTCCCTGAAGGTGGTCATAGAATGAGTTTATAAAAAAGGATTCTGCGGTCTGGGCAGTTCCACAGGCAGGCTTTCGGGGGCTCGTTCGGTTTTGAGGGTGTTTGAGGAGTGTGAAATTTGGTTTTCGTTTATGGTCTGATCTTACCAGTGAGGGATACACTTCTGTCTGGAGCATATAGTCCCATGTTGGTGTGATGATCAGGTCCAGTATGTTTCCCCTCTTGTGGAGTGGTAACAAAGTTGTTCCATAGCATTTGAGTTTATAAATTCTAGAGGAACCTTTGCTAGGGTGGAGGAGAGCTGTAATGCTCTCTATCTATGTTTAGTTAGTAGTTGAGTCCCAATAATATAATGGTGTTTGGAGACCTTCATATTTGTTCCCAGGAAGGCTGGGAGCTGAGGGTTTGGGGGTTTGGAGGGGAGGTAGCAGGGCATAATATAAAGGCAAGGCAGTTTTACCCACCACTGTTAGTATGGATAGGATGAGTCTCTGATGCTGTTACACAAACCTGAGGTGTGGGGATCTTTGATGAATATATGAGGTATAACCTGGTAGTGCTGGGGTGCTCTCGGGCCCTGAACCAGGTTAGAGGTTTAGACTCTGGGCGTTGAGTATCATTTACTTTAGTTCTTATCCTTGTGATACCTATGGAGGTGCCTTTACCAATATCCAAAAGCCCAGGGTGACAGGTATGCACAGAGAGCTCCTCTATGTCTCTTTTCATGTAGTCAGGGAGGTACATCTCAGATCATTCACACACCAGCATGACAATGTCACCTATTACAAGTGTATCAGGTGTGTTGTTTAGTCTTAAGGGCTGTGACAGTTAAGTCACACTGGCTTTGTGAATATGTTGCAGTGTTTTTTTTTGGTTTGGTAGCGGTTGCTTGGGTGTCTGCTTTGTCTCTCTCTGCTGCTCAGATCTTTATTTATTTAGAGTAATTTGTTTTTTTGTGTGTGTGTGTGTGTTTGGTTTGTGTGTCTAATTGATTTGGAGTCTGTGTGAGACTCTTCTCCTCCTGACTGGTTTTTCCTTCTCCTCTGACTGGAGAGAGTTGTACCAGTTGGAAGCTGCTAGCCTCCCAGTTCATGCTATGGGTTGCAATCTTGTTGTGTTGGAGGGAGGTCTATACCTACTGACATGGTGCCTTATTAGTACCCAACCACATGAAACTGGAAATGAAAAGTGACTGACTAAAGACTGCACATTACTGTTTGCTCAGCGGAAATGTAAAATACATTTCAACATGTATCAAACTAACGTATGTGCACTATGTACCTTTCATATGAAGTACTCTTTGTTCTTCAGTGTGATGTCTTTCTCAGAGCTAGGCCATAGCTAAAAGGGGCCCCTATAATCAAGTCCATTTACATGCTATAAATAACTAAACTAAAGTGCATGCACCACAAATGCATCAGTTTAAAAAATATGATGGTCACTTTTCTGAGAGGATTTCAAAAAATGTAGAATCCTTCAAGGTGATGTAATGTGATATGAATCATTTATTTTAATAACAACAGCTACAGGATAGAAAAACAATAGATTACCATTATTAATAAATGCATTCAGTATAGTGGTGCATATAAAATAATTGCTATGGATAAGTTCTAGAATAACAAGCAGACTTCCATGTAGAGATACCTTCAAGAAAATAATAGTAAATAACTAAAACAACACAACTTCCCCCTGAAGAAAAAGGTGACGCTTTCCTTACATCATGTGACACTGTAAAACATAACTTAATTTGAGGGCTAAGTAAATATGCTGAAGCTTAATTTATGTTTCTGTTCATAGTTACAAATATAGCATCACTTAATTTACATATACATCTTGTTAATTTAGTTGTACCATTCATAAACTTTAAATAATGCAGTAATACCCTGTTAGTTTGTGTGTGTGTGTGTGTGTGTGTGTGTGTGTGTGTATCTATATCAAGTTGCCAAATATGTGTGTGTGTGTGTGTGTGTGTGTGTGTGTGTGTGTGTGTGTGTGTGTGTGTGTGTATATGTATATATATATATATATATATATATATATATATATATATATATATATATATATATATATATACATACATACAAAAACTTTAATAATTGCTCAACTGGATTGAGTGTTTTAACCTGCTTTGTTACATTTTTGTCCAGTCTCAGTTTTCTGTAGTGCTCAGATTACTGTTTACTTGAGTAAAATATCATGGTATGCACATGGTCTGGGAACTGTTATATAAGGCAGAATGTTTTAAATGTTATGTCTGCCTAAAGAAGCCATAACTGAAAATGTGTTTGCTGTTGGTTACTTTTTTGTTTACTGGAAAACATTAATTAAAGTATTTGTTTTCCACGTGGTGTGTTATCTACATTTTTTTTCTTGCTCTGGGCTCAGTTGCCTAGCACAGTACCAAGCCTGTAAATCTTTTGTTTGGTGTTGCCACATGGGAAGAAAGCAGAGAACCTAGAAAAAACTGGTATGAGCACAGGGAAAACCTGCAGACCCAACTCAGAAGGCACCCAAACTGAAAAAAATGAATCAGAAAACATCTTGCTGTGAGGCAACAATACTGCTTTCTGTGCCACTGTGTTATCTGAAATGTAAATCCATCCTTCAATCCATCCTCAACCCCTTTTCCCATTTTTGCACATGCGATTGGGGTGTCACTTTAACAGTGGTAATTATCTAGAGCCAAGGTTTTCACCGCTGAGTGGCTAGCCATGCCATGGTAGTTCATCTGTACCACACACTCACACCTAGGGCCAATTTATAATGTCCAATTCACCTGCTGCATGTCTTTGGAATATGGGAGGAAACCAAAACACCAGGAGAAAACCCACGCAAACACACAGAAGACATGCATAATCTACACAGGAGGCACCCCAGCTGAGAATCAGGGCTAATTTAGAATGTCCAATCCACCTGCTGCATGTCTTTGGAATGTGGGAGGAAACCGGAACAGCTCAAGGAAACCCACGCAAACACTGAGAGGACATACAGACTCTGCACAGAAGGCACCCCAGCTAAGAATCGAACTGGGGAACCTCTTACTATGAGGAGGCAATGTTAATCGCTGCACCACTGTGCAGCACTGTGCTGTACTGTTACCTGAAATGTGAATACAGACCCATACATTGTTATTTAAACTGTTTTTAATATTGTGGGAGAAGACTAACTTACAATTGAAACCACATTTTAATGGCCATATAACTTACCATTTTGTGCATTATATTTCAGATCATATTTGGAAGACATCCCACTCTGTGCTTGTAGTCAGAGTAAGTGCCTGATAGTTTCGTCAGTGTGAAATATGAGGCTTTGTGTGACAAGAGGACAAAAGTCCCTCATTTTGTTGAAGCAGTGGCTGGTTGCCCTGTCACATCATGGCTGACAGGAGATGTGGCCTGTGTCCCGATGATACTACAGTACTGATATCACGTATGAGGTAATATACCTTGTACTATATTGCTAAAAACTATACATATTATCTCAAATTAAAAACCCTGACACAACTACATAGAAATGGGACATGATATTTTACAGCTTAAGGTGCTGGTTTGGGGAGGATATAAATGACATCAAGAGGAAAAATAGTCACTGCCTTTCCATGTTGTTTTAATGTACAGAAATTCTGGAAAGGGTGTACACAATACAGTCATTTAGCATCAGGGACACTCTGTGGGTTACAAAAATAAATAGTGGATGTCAAAATTATTTTATGTTTTGTTTTCTGTGGCTATTGTTGGATTGTGTGTACTGTGGCATAGCACACACTAGATGTGATCTGTGTTCATGAGCAGCATTGTTGTATATTTGGTTCTACTTTGATGGTGATATAAACTGTGTATGCTTCAACAAACCAGGCCTCAGGCTATATTACTGCCTGATAACATAAAGCACAGTATTAAACTAGATTGTCAGTGATTCAAGTTTACCAGACAAACCCCCGAGTCAACTAGTCAGTGGTGAAGCAGTTAAATATTAAGTGCCTACTATGTCCTGTTGATAGCCACGAGATAGCACTTGATAGCCAACACATTCTGTCCATGCCAACAGTCATAGCCTTTTGAGATAGGACATATAGAGTAACGTGTCTGAATGTCTTCAACACAGGTTCCATGTTATTTTGGTAACAACACAAACACTCTTCAAGCCCTCACCACATGTAAGAACTCTAATCAGTGAGCACATGTCCTCAGTAGAGACGCACATCTACCTTTCCCTTAGTTTAGACCAAACACTGTCATTTACGCTCTACACTAACCTAGTGGCTGCTAAAGTTCCACCCAGTGCAAAGCTGTTTACTCCATCTCCATCTCAAATCACCTTGCCAAGGAAGTCAGGCAAGCCTTTATTAAAAATGGTTTCATTCCCAGGTTAGAATATGCAGTCCCCATGACCCCTCTCCACATGATCCACAAAATCCTAAATCTCACCTGTAGATTTATTAACCTTTCCATTATGTTACCTTAATGAAGACCAACTGAAAAACATTTATAGGACTATCCACCCTTATTTCCTCATTTACATTTAAAATCCCAAATTATAACTTCTTCTCATCCCTACAAAGCAAATTACAGCTCAAATCACCTCTGTATAGTCCTTGTATACTTGCCAGTTGTCTAGATATTTGCAGAATGCCCAGATTTTTGCCTCGTATTATTGGTTTGTTCCTCATAAAATTTATGTTTTTCCTGACAAATTACTGAGGATTGATGTCACTAAAGTATGACAGACATTTGAGTTTTAGACTTCATATCCTGCAGAAAATGCATGCTAACACAAAATCTGCTATTCTATCAACTTTCTACATTTGTAAGAACAATATTTAAAATCTGACCCTTTTTAGCTTTGTCCAGATTTCTTGCACTAAGAGGTTGTTCCTGAAGTCATGAAAATGGTTCAGTAGCACAAATTAGATTCCCTCTTGGACTCACTTCCAGCGAAAAAGCTTCAGCAAAATTATCCCTCCTATCTGGAACTACCTTCCCACAGAACTCAGACAGATTGCAGAACATCCTAAAACTGCATACTATTGTACATGTTTTCTTGACAAGGGATAATGAACCTATCTCTTGTGTTTTCTAGCTGTCCTCTTCAACCACTTTTGTATTCATAAAATACAGTTCCCATCTAATACCTCTCCAAAGGGAAAATTATCTTTCTGTGATTATGTAAATAGTTTTGTGACTGTTCATTGCAAAATGTTAACAATGTATCTCAGTGCAATGTTATGAATCTTTATTACACAACATGAAGAACAAGTGGACTGACATTGTAAAACATGGAAAAACAAGTGGAGTTATTTACTGTATAACAACTACTTTTTTATACCTAAGATTTGCTCTCTATCAAAATTACTCTCATTTCTTTAAGTGAATTACTCTTATTTCTGCTGTATCTATGTAACATGGCTAAAAAGGATCCTCAAATCTGTCCACCAACCTGGTCACCAAAGTAAAATAAAATAAAAATAATAAAAATATGCATAGTTTCTGTTAGAACAGGGGACATTGCAAACTTTTGATGATATGTAGGTGGAAGAAAGCAACTATTAAAAAGGAAAATGACCCTCAGGAATTGCTGATTATTATAAATGGCAACCCACATACTCCTAACATTGGTCATTAGGGGCAACCATGTTTAAATGGGAAATAAGTGGCTTTAGATCACAAGGACCATGATTTGAGGAAGGTTAAAATGACTGTGGGGGTGGTTGGAGCCCTGACAGCAGAAGATGCAGGTTAAAATCTTAGCCTGCACAAACTTCATTGGTAAAGTGCATAGAGAAAGCTGAAAACAGCTACACTTCTTTAGATGAACAAATTGTATTCAGCTTCAAAAATAAATTAAAACAACTTCTCTCAGAAGAGGGTCAATGCAATTGTTTTAGAGATAAATGGTAAATGCCCTTTCTTATCGTGACCAAAGTATTCACAGCCTCACTTGCTGGTCTTTTTTTTTTGTTGATGATTATTTTCATAGTGATGTTGCACTGTATATAATATCTATAACTGCACAAATAATTAAAAATACTATGTTTTCTTTAACTGTATATTTCCTTTAGTTGATATTATATATTTGATAAGTAATGTTATTTATTTATTGTGTGTCCATTAATTGCCTGGTTAAGTATTTTTCTTTATAGCTCTTTTTACATGTTGTGTGTCTAGTCTAAATAGTGTCTAAAAAAGTCCTTTAAATAATTTAAATAAATGTGTCAACCTCTTTAACAACAAACAACATTTTCAGAAGAAAGTATTATTTGCTTGTTTTGAGGTAATTCTAGGTAAATACATGCTACAAAAACTTGTAGACAAATGCGTGCACCCACAAACTTCAAACTGCATTTTACAGTGAAGTGTGGCAGCTGGTGTATACCCCAAAGTGGTCTTATTCCAGCTGTATCCCCACCACAGGATGTTACATGAGTGCTTGGGAAGACATTTATAGTCTGATAAAGGTTATAGGTTCATAGGTTCATAGGTTCATACTAGGCTATCTGCCCAAGGGCATTTGCCAGCTCCTAGCCCATGCTGTGGCTTTTTCCTTTAGTTTGAATAAAAAAAAAGCTATGCCTATCATTTTGCTGTGCCTCCTATGAAAGCAGTGACACTGAAGTAATCCTGGGGGTCCATCTGTATCTCCCATCCCATGGATCCATTTCCTCTTGAACAAGAAGTTCTGCCCTGCTTCACCATGTGGGATTTTTTTGTTCCACATGAGGGAGTCTCTGAAGCACGCCTCTCTGTCCTCCCAGCTGTCCTCAATTTATAACGTGTCAGGTTTAAAGAATCTCCCGCCCTTGTGGTGAGGGGATCTAGATTTTTGAGGTGAAGCATATTCATCAAATTTGGGTTTGGACAGGTTCTTATATGTCAGGCACAGGTCACTGGAGAGAGCTGGAGTGAGGAGATTGTCAGTCGAACAGCATATTTTGCATTTTGAGACCCTTTTGGTATTTAGAAGACCTTTTTTTGAGCTTCTTTAGGTGTTTTTGTGTCTGGTCAGAGCAGGTCCCGAGCAAGGCATTAGCTGGTGCACAATCATAGGTCTAATAAGTATTGAATACAGGATCTAGAGATGAACCTTGATGGGAAGGTATGATCCCTTCAGATTTGTGTGGGTGATTTAGCAACGGTGGGTGATATAGAAGGCTTTCTGTCACCTAAAAGGCTAGATCTCTGATGAGTCCCCAACTCTCTGATGACTGCCAACCTGCTCAGAGCTCTCCACCTATTGTTTTTCCAGGGTAACCTTGTTGCCACCTTTTGGTGCAGGCTATTTACACGGTGTTTTCCTTCAGGCCTTCACTCTGGCACCAGTTATCCGTTTCTGAGGAGGCCCTTCTGGAGGATATCTGTGTCAATCTGGTTTTAAACTGTAGCGTTACTTACAGTCATATGCAAACTTTGTCAATATCTCCCTCTGTGTTTGCTTATTGCTTCCCAAGAGTGATGCGAACACTCCACCTCCTGTGACTGAGCCTGTGGGACTGAATTACAGTCTGACATGGCTTGATAGCTCCACAGACTCTGACCCTGTGGGTTCTAGGACTTAGCCAGTTGCAACCCATCTTCGTCTGTTCTCTGTTCTTTTTCAAACTGATTTTTCGATGATTCTACCTGAGTGTGTATTGTATGAAGGCTTTGCCCAGGTCGAGGTAGGCTGTATGGTCTGCCTTTCCCATCAGGTCGAGGTTGACTGTAGTCTCGAGTAGGCAACATTTGAGGCCTGATCAATCTTTTGACAAAAGCAAACTGAGTTAAAAGAAAGTCTGCAAGTTCCCTATGTCTTTATTTATGAGTTCCATTACCATCCTCTCCCATGGTTTTGCAGTAAGTTTTGTCTGAGCTCCATTATGTAATTTTTCCAGTCATGCAGTCCCTTATGAAGTGGGACCACAGTCACCGTCACCCTGGCGTGAGTGCACTATCACCGCCTGAGGCCTAAGATTAAGCTGTATGTGGTGTGGTTTAATTCCTACATGATTCCTCGAAGCACCTGGCCGGCACACAGCTCTATTCCCAAAAACACCCATCCTTGCTGTGGTTTTGCAGTTTCTCTGTTTTCGTTGGAGATGTTTGGGGGGCTACAATCCCTCTTAATGCTCTCTGGAGCTTTTACCTCCTTAGTTTGCACTGAACCTGTTTGGGGGTATGTTGGCAATGTGTGATAGTTCAGTATTTGTCCCACATCATTTTTTCACAATTCTTTGCATATCTGGGAGTTTAATCCTAGGTTTCCTAGTGTAGCTAAAGAGGTTTTATAATTCTCTTGATCTCCATGGCGATTTTCTCTCATTTTTCCCAAAGAAGGCCTTTTGAATTGAAATAGTTTTTACTTATTTTGATATAAGGTGTTTCTTACCTTTACCTTCCAATGCTCTTTCTTGTTAAGTATGAACTCTCTTTGTTGTTTTTTTTCAGAGCTTTGTTGTTCCACCAGACTTTGCGGCTTTTCTTTGGTACTTGGAGTAGTTACCTTGTTTGTTTTGTTTGTTAGGTATACTGGGGATAGGTGCTGGTAAGGCATTTGTAAGGTGATGTAGCGGGCAGTTGTTTGTTTACCACTGGCTCAGGTACACCACTTGCAGGGAATAACTTTACTCCAAAGGTCTTATTATAAGAACAATAAGCCAAAGAGTTAATACAAGCTTATTGCAATGTCATTTGGCAGCTCTGCACAATAATATACAATTTATGAGGAGAGAGAGTTCTGAATATTGCAAACCAAACATTTTTTTTTGTTTATTTATACATGTATATATCAATTTATTATTCTTTATTTATCTTGGTTATCCACTTTAAATAATACTCAGCATGGTTCATTTACAGAGGGGACCTGTGAAAAAACTTTGCAAAAATATCATTTATAATTTATGGACAATATATATGTAATAGCAATAACACTGAAATGAAACAATCACTGTTTTTTTACATGTCTTTTCAGATGTTTATGTTCATGTTTTCCCCACTTTATCTCAAATGTTATAGGGGAACAAGAATGTAGGAATAACAAGTTTATAAATCCACAGTGTTGAATATTAATGAATAAAATAGTCTATACAACAGTTTAATCTAAGGAAAAAAAAAACTAGATGTAGAGGGTTAATGATATGTAAAAGTGTAACAAGAAAGAAGGTGAAAAGTACTTAAAGAGACCGGTCCGTATTCAGTTTCCCTATTCTTACTTGTGTTATATTTAGAGCCATCATCAAAGAAAAATAAGGGACTCAGAAATTCAAGGATATAATTGAGATGTTAATCAAGAAAAGTTGATTGTCTGCATCTGATGAAGTCTGTATACCAGGGACAGAAATGCAGTGATATTTGTGAAAGCGTTTATGTATTGGTGTGGTCATATTAAACTTTTGCATCAAAGCTGTGGATTGCTGTTTTTTACCCTTCCTGGGTACTTTTCTGGATTTTGTTACGAGTACTTTTTGGTACCTTGGTTTCAGTTAATTTTCAAAGTTTTTTTAAAGTCTAATAATTGGTCATGTTTTAAAGTCTGATAACTGGTCACTAGCACATCTAGAAATGGAAATGGGCCCTTAAAAGCTTGTTTTATAGGCTCAAGCTATTTTCAGAGTGTGGGCAGTGGAAAGCTTGTTTTATAGGCTCAAGCTATTTTCAGAGTGTGGGCAGTGGCTGGGAAACCATCTTATAAAATATCTAATCCACATGCCAGATTACTGTCATAATTTGTTACATGATTTTTTATGGTCACCTTTCTGAATAGATGCAAGCTGTATGACACTTGCAGGAGGTTATTTTACATTGTAGATTTGTTATAAATAGATCTTACATAAACCCTCAACACTCAAACATGCACAAATGCACATCTAAAATATTTATTTGATGTTTAATTGGATGAGTGAACTGGTCCAAAAACTGTTTTCAGCTACAACCCAGGCCATGCAGGCAGTAACAAAATACATAGATAAGACACATTACAGTAAGATGCAAAAAGATTAAAAACACAGATAAAACAAGCTACAGTAAGATACAAGAGGATTAAAATATATAGATGACATCAACTATCAATAGTGAGTTAAAAAAGGAATGTACGTTAATTAGTATTTGTGTCTAAAGAGGGACTTAGACAAATGTAAAATACTGCAAAAGAACAGGAAGAACACCTGTTAATAAAAAGATTAAGTCCACGACTAAAGGTTTGAATAGCAAGGAGCAAAGAGAATTATGCAGAAGTCAACAACCAAAATATATCACCTAAAGGACTGAAAAGCAAGGAGCAAAATGATGGCTTCATAAAAAGAGTTTCCCCTTCCTGGACTTTGTATGAGTCCATAAAAATAAGACAAAAACAGAGGAGAAAAACTGCAGGAGCAGAATATGTACCAAACGATATAGTAAATACTGATAACTAGGAAAGAGCCTTGCACACACTGACTGACATATATATTTTGTGTAATAATGGTGCATTCTATGATTATGACATAATATTTAGTGTACAATAACAGGATTTTACCAATTGTTTTGATCAAGTACTGACTCCCATTGCTAGTTAATCAATGAATCAATAAATGTATTTATTTTTTTGCAGAACAAGTGCAATAGAGATTTTAATGTTTAATGTAATACCCTACAGGATGGGATATTGTCCACTTCTGATGAACCTTTCCCTTTTCTGTAATGGTCATACATCTTACAAGAGCACTGATTAGGTCTTGAAAAAAATGAAATTTCATTTTTATGGAATGAAATCTAGCATTTATACCCACGATTTTTAATTAAAATGTCCCAGCATTACCCTGATTCCATTTCATTTTTTAGAGCATCTATATATGCAAAATTAAAGCAGTTTCTCACTATAGAACATCCAATAAACAAACATACTGTAATATAATTTGTAAATATGAGAAAAAACACAAGCTTTTGTGAATGAGTGTTCTGGTCTGAAATGCCAAATGCAATGAAAACCTCATATCTTTCAAATAAAAAGTCCAGCTTCAGGATTTACTGGCATTTTCCCCAAAAAAATACTCAATGTCCCTGTCAGACTTTTTACTGTACATGCTGTTGTTTCTTTATAATTACTGGTTGGTTGTTTCATTAAATATTTTGTGCCTCACAGACTAGAAACTGACATATATCTTTTTTTTGTGTAAAAGGTTCAAACCATATATATCATATATACTTGTTACCCCAGCGTCCTTTTTTAAACACCTTTATTAAAATATTACTTAACACATAGGCACACATACATTAATAGAAAGAAAACAAAACATATTAACATTTTTTCATTTACACACATTATGCATTACACGTTCTCTTTCCTTATAACAACTGCCAACATTACATAAATAACTCAATTCTTGCCTTCCCTTAAACCTCACTCCTCCTCCTGAACCTTATTCTGCATGTGTTATTGTTCAATGCTAGGAGCCTCAACAAAACACTCAACACCCGAGAAGCTCTCCTCACTCTGGAGAATATAGACATCTGTGTCATTACTGAGACTTGGTTTAAAGGTGCAGAAAGTAGTCTTGCATTGCAAGGCTACAGTGCCTTCCACACATTTAGGCCAACAGCAGCACAGACAGGGACTAAAGGTGGAAGTGTCTTGATCTACTTTAGCAACAAATACAACTCCAGCTTGGTTAAACAGGATGATACCCTGGAATTCATCCACGTGCAAGTCATCATAGATAAAGTCCCCTACAATATCTTACCTATAGGTCACCATACACACCCCAAGAATCTCATAATTTGTACCCGGACCTACTGCAGACCCTCACTATCCAACCAAGTATTTGCGGGGGGCTTTAACTAACCCTCTATAGACCGGGAAACACTGCCTCAAACTTGCAGGGACAATATTTCCTGGACTTTATTACCACAAATGCCTCGAACCCAGTAGTGCATGTCCCAAACAGATGTTCCAGCATATTAGACCTGGTACTCACCAACATGTGAGAGTGCTACACCCCCCACCAGTGTCATGTCCTCACTGGTGAGGTCAGATCACAAAGGTGTCGTCTAAATAAAAATCAGCTCAGAAAACCCAAATAAACCTGTAACAGGAACTATTCTAAAGCAAATTAAATTCTACTGAGTGACAGTTTGCCAACAGTCAGTGCCCCCCAAACTCTGAGATCATAGCAACATATGCAGAATTGATCACAGAAACATTACAAACATGACTGCAAAGATGCTGCTGTATCTATCAGAAATACGCCCATAACAACAACAAAAAAAAAGAAAACTACATTAGTGGAATCCCAGCCTTAACAGGGTATATAACAAAAAGAAAAACATCATGGCCAAAATCAGAAACAGCTACTTTTCTAAATACAAGAGCTTATCCTCTTAGTTTCTTGTTTAATTTAAGTCCAATAAAGCTAATTATGAGGTCAGGATAGCCTTGCTGGCTATAGACAATCACAAAGACTTCTCAGCTATGTTCAAAATCTTAAAGAGAGCACACAACTTTGTGCTAAATTGGTGGCAAATGGCACCACCTTCAATGAGCAGAAAGACATAGCAAATTTGCTGGCTGACAAATTTAGCTCAGACTTCACCCCCCCCCCCAACTATTCCCTGTGAAGTCCCTTCTAGCATATCCATCCCGATTATCTACAGGGGTCTTGGCGGTGTTCAGGCCAAAAGCACTGCCTCAGTGGGCCCCAACAATATTTTGGGTTGCCTCATAAATAGCTTAAAGCATGACCTTTCAGGACCACTTGAGGCACTTCTCAACTACAGCTTTGAAACAGGTTATGTACCAAGTGAATGAGGGACTGCAGCAGCCTACCCCTTAACAAGGGTGGTCCATCATACAACCCCAGAAACTGCAGATCCATCAGTTTGACAAGTCTAAAATGCAAAGCCATAGAATGAATTATCATGGAAATGATCAGCAAGGACACTGGCAACCAACAGACACTGGATCCATCCCAGTTTGGCTTTCTCAAGGGAAGGTCTTGCTTACCTACACTGGTAGACCTCTTCAACAAGGTTGTCAAGGCAATGGCTAAGGGGAGGTTGGTGCATACTGCTACCTTGACCTGGCTAAAGCATTCGATATGATCCCCCCACTCAGGTATTGTTGACAAACTCACTGAACTAGGCACAAGGCACAAGTGATCTATGCCTGGCATATAAGCTATCCTCATATTCAGCCCTGATGAATCTTCTGCACATCTACAAGATGAATAGCACTAGAAACACTAAATGGAGGGATTTAAACTTTGCCTATGACATAAGTACAACATATTGGTGAGACCAATGTGTTTTTCAGAGGATCCCCATGCTATGAAATAGGGTCCCCTTCCCTGTGAAAAATAGTTCATCTCTGATCCTATTCAAATGTAATCTTGACCATTGGATGGGAAATTATAAATTCAACCCTAGTCAGGCCTCCATGTCTCTAATGGGCAGAGGCAGACAATCGGTAAAATAGTACTTAACAAATATACAACCCCCACAAAGCCCTTAGCCACCTCCAAACAAACATAGCTCTCGTAATAGACACCCAAGGTACATGGGAACAATTGGGTTGTACAACTAGGCTTGTAAAGGCCCTGGGGGTCATTAGCCTTGTATATACCTATGAACCCATGTATTGTTTCCACAAATTTCATTTATTTCTATGCAAATTGCTCTGTCCCTTTTCTAAAGAAGCCCCTTCTACTTCTTTTATCTCTTTTACAATATTTAATACTTCAAATATAGGTAGTTTAGATACTGATTTCCATTTTCTAGTAATTGTTTTTTTGGCAGGCAACAGAATAAAACTTAGTACGGCCTTACTGTGTCTAGCAATTCAGATCCTGTGTCCCAGTTCAAAAAAAGCATTTCCTTAGTTATATCCATTTGCTCCCCCAGTAGTTCTGACAAAATGCTCTGTGGGGAATTTTTTAAATCTGCCAGCTTATTACACTCCCAAAAAAATGTTCCCAGTTATTTCTCTCTTCAGCATCGTACCACCAACATTTGCTATTTACCTGAGGAAAAGTTCTTTGAAATCTGTTTGTAAAAAATACCCGTGCAAACACTTCTGTTTAAAAATGCTAACTCTTCTTGATTTTGTTGCATACGTGGGAGCCATGCCGATGTCCTTCTATTGTTTCCTTCTAGATCGCTTTTCCAGTCTGTCTTCCTAGTCTTTTCTAACCTTCGCGGATTGATTCTTACATTTCTCATGCAATATTTTATATTGCTAAAATGACTATCAGAGCAGGTTTTCACCTAGGAATCCCCTATCTCTGTCGTATTATGCCAGCTTCTTTAATGTGATGTATTTGAAAAAGGTGACATAGAATGTTACAACGAGTTATATGCAGAACATAAAAGAATGGGGAAGCCTTAATACATCCATATGTAGAGAGGCAATTGACTAACTGACAACAGAACCTAGATTAGTGTGAAAGAAATAGCAATGATGTCAGTTGCTGAGTTATAAGTGGAGCCCAGTAAGGCCTTGCAGTGGTTTTATTAGATTCTCATTTAATTATCTACCTGTTTTATTTATTTAAAAATGTTTTGGCCTGTATGCATGCCCTCAATCTCACCATCAGCAGTTGTAGATCTGCTCTGACTAATCCATTTTTTTCTTAGTGTCCCCGGTATTACCTCAGGGTAGGAACTACTCCGTTGGTGGGCTGGGAAGGGAAAATCGTTCAGAGCAGGGCAGTCAGCAGTGCCACACCCTCTGCCCTGTACACCAGGGAAGTTTTTCTATGCCATAATATGGCATCAAACACAGTACTTCATGCAGCACCAGTTAAAAGTCCACCTACCCTTTATATACCGCATTTTAATGGCAATCTGTCACATGATTAAGGTACTACTGTCATGATGGGGAATATTTTAGATTTCTCACACAATCTTTCCCTCCTTCCTTGTGGAGTGGGTGAACTGAAAAAAAAAACTGTTCCTTCCCAGACATTCTGTCCATTTCTTCCAGCACCTGATCTGCTAATCAAACTCAGATAATCTGTGTCACAGTCAGGGATCTTTCCCAGTATGTTACAGAGCTGGGAGTCTCAAACTGTTTCATTTAATTTAACAAATTATGTTGGGAGGGTGGCCTAATGGTTAAGCTGTTTACCTTACAAACACAAGGTGCAGGGTTTGAGTCTCACAGGGGATAATTGGCTAGGCTTAAAATGGCTCACAAGGCCAGTTAGCTTAGTACTAATCTACGACCCTATGAATAGTTTGAGCAACTGCATCCAAACACTAGCCTTAGTGAGGGTGTGTGTTACAGATTTATTTATGTGATTGTCTTCTGGTTAGTTTCTTGTTGCTGAGATCACTACATCATTCCATTAGGAATCCTCTGAAAACAGCTGAAAAAGACTTCATAAGTTCATCGGTTTATAGGCGTTTACTAGGGTTACGACCACAAGGGTCTTTTTAAGACTAGCCATGCATCCCAAATCTCTGACAAGTTCTGATACCCTTGGCAAGTCTAAGCAGGGGCTTGGGAAATGAAGCATTTACAAGCTAGGGCCTGGGAGATCAACCATTTACAGGATATCAAAGGGACCTTGAAATACTATCTACCTGGTAAGGTACAATGGAAACATGACGACTAATAGGTATAAGGCAATGTGTAATGCACCGACAGCCTAAAATTGCATCAGTAAACTCCATCCCTCTTGAAATTACAAAGGTAACGAGTAAGTTACTTCAGCATTTTCTATTTACAGTAGTCATTTCCTTATATTAAAATTTTAGGAATCATTAAATGGACACTTAGGTTTTCTGCCTCACAATATTAGAGCACTGTAACAACATTTACCTATGTTGTGGCAGTTGTACGGCCTCCTTTACTAACAGAGATGGTATCAGTTAATGTAAAAACAGATTTTAGATTGCTGGATAACAACATGCTCTCCAACAAAATAGTACAAAATTATCCTGCTGAAGCAATAAAGTAATTATAAACAATCATGCCCTCATGGTCTGTACTTGCCTAAGTAGGTTGCTTAGAAACACTGAAGTAAGTGACCATTATTAGTACAGGCATTAATAATGTGCAGTGTTAAAAGGAAGGCTGCAACTGCAATGTTCTGCAATATCTTAAATGAAGTGAAGAATACCAATCACGAGGTTATAATAAAGCAATACTCAAGTCACCAATTACAAGGAACATTAATGTTATAGCAATTATAAGATGAGACTTAATTAAGTTGAATTTTTAAGGCCACGCAAGTAGAAATAAGATATTTTGAAGATTACGGTGATGCTTTTTAGTAGTAAGTATATTGAGTGTTCA
Organism: Protopterus annectens; assembly: GCF_019279795.1. Lineage (NCBI taxonomy): Eukaryota > Metazoa > Chordata > Ceratodontiformes > Protopteridae > Protopterus > Protopterus annectens. The sequence continues at coordinate 358,826,742 of NC_056738.1, forward strand.
GAAAAATGTGAAAAATATGAAATTACTTGAATCTAGGTCCATACATTGGTAAGTTTCAGGGTTTTTTTTTTTTTTGGTACTAGGCCATAGTAAGCAACTTTGAAGATATACTGCAATGACTAGGACACCACTCCCACTCTTGGGATGAGGAAGTCAGTATGGAGAACAGTGAAACAGGATCTTTACCGAAGAAGCAAAACGAACTGGGATAACAGATGACAAGTAGAAAAGGAAGAAACTAGCAAAGACATATATGGGGGTTGGGGGGTGGGGCTGGAATGCCAGCAACATTCATGATGGAAGAAACCTGTAAGGAAAAATCATAAATATAACAAGTTTAATGATAACTTATTCTAAGAACTGCGTGTATAGTAGACATTATAAACATGAAATTATAGATCAAACAATACCAGGACATCATATATATAGCTTCATAGCTTCATAGGTAGGTACTAGGCTATCATCCCTGGGGCCTATATAAGCCTAGCCAAAAAAGGTTCCCTGGCTTTTGCCACCCAAGAAAATTATCTAAAATTAACTAAGGATAGGAACAATAAGAATGAACATAAAAAAGGTAATGGGTGCCACTTATCCAACTGAGAAAATACAAAAACAATGTCAAATTACTTCATTAGCCTGGAACCAACACTTATGGTAAAGCCGTTTATTCCAACCATTGGAATATGTACGTAGAATGCACATAATATGTCACAAGATGAGCGGAATTTTGTACTTGGACATTCTGAGAGGACAAGAAGTCTGACTAATCCTAGCAGACCCAGGGGTATGCATGGCAGAAATGTTTACTCTAAAAATAAGTTTTATTAAAAAAAGTAGAGAATATTAGAATTTGTCAATCACACACCACAAAAAAACAGTAAACTCATAGGTAGAGACAAAGAAAAATAAAATGAATGGTGCATTTTAAGGTAAAGCAAACATGCTGTGCGCACACACCTACACACGTACTGATTTATCCTAACTATAGATCTAGATACCAGAATGTGATGAAACTCATTTTTAATCTACAGAATTAGGTATTTTACTTAACCCTAGTCTATGCTTGAAGCCATGGTGGTGCAGTGGTAGCATTGTCACCTTACAGCAAGAGGTTCTCCTGTTCGATTCTTGGCTGGAGCGCCTTCTGTATGGAGTCTGCATGTCCTCCCCATGGTCGAGTAGAGTTCAAAAGACATGTGTGAATAGGCATGCTTTCATTGAAGGTTGGGTGTCAGACTGGCACCTTGGCACCATAAAAATCAGCTGCCGATCATTAATGGACCAGAGCTCCACTGTGGCAACCCCTAACCAGGAAAAGAAGAAACTTAACCCCAGTCTATCAGCATCTTTATAAAATTTACCTTCACTCTACCAGCATCATTACTAAAATAGCATAAGTCATTCATCATTTTCAAGTTGTAGCACTCATTTGAACATTTAGAATTACTACAGCATTATTTCTTATTGGCCTATATTCCCAAAGACTTGGGAGAGCACTGCAGAACTTTTCCATCTGCTGGGAAGTTGTATCTCCAGCAGTTTACATGGTTTCACTCCCGTATATGTCATGTTTAGGAAGGAGAAACATGTAACACAGCAAGGAACAAAAAACATACCCACTGCCCTAAAACATTGTCAGAACCCCGAATGGAGGTAAATGATTCCAGAAGTTTCTGTATAAATAGGTTCATAGGTTCATAGGTTCATACTAGGCTATCTATGCGAGGGCAGTATATCTGCGATCTCATCCCCATTTGGTCAAGATCTCTCTTGAACAAGGCCAGCAGTGCTCTGCCTCCATGTTACCGATTTTGTTCCACAGCATCTATTAATAGCCATGTCGAGGTTTAAGTCTCCTGCCCTTGTGGCTCTGATGGATCTAGATTTTTGAGGTTGAACATATTCTTTTGAGACCCTTTATCCTTTTGGTGAGGAACTTTTGTGGCCTCTCCTGCTGCAAAGTGTCGTCAGATACATCATTTGGGAATGGGGCATTACTCAATCATTGGATGAGATGGTGATGAGTCGAATGACAGACTACTATCACCCTGGGTCCCCAGGTCCCTGATAACTCTCTTCTGTGTGGATTGTGCCCTATTTTTATTTGGTAGGGGGGGTAACCTTGTTTTCGAAGGTATGACGGCTCTGGCACCAGTTATCCATTTCTGTGGACCCTTCTGAAAAGGATATCTGTCAGATGATGTGTTTACTATGGCCCTAGCCCAGTTTCATTCTTAAACTTTGTCAGCCATAACATCCCCTGTTTGCTTTGTTTGGAAGAAAGTAGATGCTAGAGTAGAGAGCAGGACTGAGGCCAGGACTGGACACTTGGGACACCACAGGCTTTGAGTCTGACATGGCGCCAGCTGACCCTCTGACCCTGTGTTCTCAGTCTCAAAGCCAACCAGCCATCTTTGTTGTGTAATTAATAAGATGATGTATGGTTTTCAATGAAAAAAGTCAACCAAGTTTAAAAGGCATGATCTGCTTTGACAAAAAAAAACTGGGGGATGGAAAGATCCAAAATTCCCTATGTCTTTTTATATATAGTCCATTATGATCCTCTCCATGGCTTTGCAGATAAAGGCTGGAGGCACCGCCTTGTGAAGGGACACCACAGCAGTTTGATTAAACAGCTGTCCTAGCTGTGGGTTTAATTCCTCAGGAGTTTGCACTGAACCTGTCAAGCCATATGTTGGGCATGTCTGTAGGATCAGTAAATCATCATCATTTTTTACTAGTGAGAGCATCTGGGAGGGGAGTTTCCTCTAGGTTTCTAACATAATAAAAAGGCCTTATATGTTATTTGTTCTTTGTCTTAGCTTTTTTTCTCTTTTTTTACTTTGGATTTTTTTGAGAGAGCTCTTAGTTTTTTACTTAGTTTGAGGGTGTCTTACTTTTTTTTTTTTTTTTTGCTTTGTCTTGTAGTTCCTTCCTTTGTTGTAGAGTTTGTTGTTTGTTTATGGGGGGGGTCACCAGACGGGACGCTTTGGCCTGGTACAAAGTTTTTGTTTTTGTTTTTTTTTTGCCATGCTGTCCTGCAGCAGGTGCTGGTAGGAAGTGTGAAGTGGTTTTTTTTAGAAGTTTCTGGGGGGGTTTTTTTTATTGGGTGGTGGGGTGGAGTAGGGACCTCCAGTGAGATTGATCTGATCCGTGTTGAACATTGTGCTCCCATGTTAGTGTGATGATGAGATCCAAGTATGTTATCTTGTGCTCCCATGTTCGTGATGATGAGAGATCAGTATGTTTATCTTGGGATGGTAATTCCAGGAACTTTTGGGCTAGGTGTTTTGGGCTTGAGTAGTGTTCCCAGTCTATAGTTTGTGAGGGTGGCCTGTAACATGCTACAATTGCAGAGCAGTCACCAGTCTTGAGGTGTGGGTGTCCTTGATGAATATGGATACCCCCCTCCTTCTTATTATATTGTTTTTTTGGGGCGGAGCATGATGATGAAAAAAAATATAGCTGCTGGGGGCTCTCAGAACCTTGAACAGGTTTTCTGTCACACAGCATGCCAATATCCGGAATCCCAGGGTGACAGGTTGTCCAGCATGTCATCCCAGGCAGACAGATACTGGATCCCCTTTGAATGACACCAGTGTTTAAGCCAATTGTTAAAGCTGATCATCTTATCTCTGTATTGTGGCATCATTCTTGGTGAAGGTAGGATACTGCTCAAGGTCAGGGTCATACCTGCCTGGGCTACATAATCAGAGAGCTCCTCAATGTCTCTTTTCATGTAGTCCAAGGAGGTATGTAGTCCAAGGAGGTGTAATAGATTCTCATTATCTGTTCATGGCAGTGTATGAAGCTGACTGTCATGTGAAACCATCCATAGACTAATGCCGATGTTTTGCATATGGTGGGGGCAGGGGTTTGCATCCTCTCAAAGTCCTCAAACATTATACTAGTAATTTACAACAGGGAAGTTTGCTGCAGAGCCCTACTATAGCTTTATCGCAGGGAGTTCTGCATTGTAGATGATATTTTTTAGATATTCCATTTTGTGCACATTCTAAGTTATTTACTAACATCTTACTTGGTTCCTTTTAGGCACTATTCGTGAGAGTACAAATGTGGACAACTGGTTCCTTTCAGGCTCTCTTTATGAAAATACAAATGTGGACAACACAAATTAAGTAAATGCATCACACAAATCCTAGGATATATTTACAGTGATGGGAGTAACAGGTTACTGTAATCTATTACAGTTTCTAGTAACTAGTAATGTAACACATTACTTTTTAAAAATAGTAACAAAGTAATGGTAATAAATTACTTTTTTAGTAATTAGTAACGTAAGTGTGTGTTGCTTTTACTTTACCTTTGCTTAAACCAGTGCCAGCATGAGCCCTCTCATCCCATCTTCAACCACAGGTGTTGGTTCCTCCAGTCTCCACCAGAAAAATCCTACCACCCCAAGTGCTTGTAAAGCACCTACTCTAAAATAGTGGCTATTCACCAATGTAGGGGGAATTGAGGCATGAATCACATAATTTTGCTACCCTTTTTCAATAGCCAACATTCACCACACCTGCTCAAATACAGCATGTATAGGGGGAAAAAGAAACACGATAAAATTATGGTACATAAAAGCCTACTATCCAATTGTTTCTACTTACAACAAGTCGCACCAGTGACATTAGCATATTAGGGTAAAGCATTTGCATTTTTATGTAAAAACATTATGAAGGAAAGGTAAGTTATCTTGCTGTAACTGTTTTCCATGAGGTCAGAGCAATGTTAACTAGATTTAGTTGAATTTTTGGTATTTGGTATGCTTATGTTTGTTGTGTTGTTTATGTTTGTATATGTGTTATTAAGTTTTATGTTTTATTACTTTTGTGTTGTTTATAAGTGATCTTTGACTAATGTTATCCTAGCTTGTTTGTTGTTTTTATTCTGCAGTATTTTACTTTGTATCTAAAAGACAGTTTTATTGTAAAAGCAATTATGATTTTTTAAATATTACTTGAGTTTCTTCTTTTAGCGCTTTCATTTTCTGTTTTATTCTGTTTTTTTGCTCTGCCAGAAACTTGTAGGTGTGACAAGGGGTTGTATTAGGGTGTATGTCATGAAAGACTATGGGCCGGATTCACGAAGGCATGCACGGAGTCTAAGAGTAGTGTAAGACTCCATGCAGCCTTCGCGATCCAGGAACAGCCCAAAGTCCGTGTAAGAGACAAGCTAAAACGGCTCTTACACGGAGTGGGCATGGATAAGCTAATCACCTCACTTGCAGCTGAATAGCATGCAAATGAGGATGGTTAGTGATCCAGGAAGCCTAGAACAGCCCGTGTAAGAGCCGTTTTAGCTGCAGAAATGTATTCAGTTGACAACTGAGTACTTTTCTGCAAAAACTGCAATGGAGCCATGTCAGCTCCAAGTAAAGGGTGCATATGTGTCAGGCAGCATGCCAATGGCCAAATATGTGGCCATTGGCAAAGTAACCTGATGCAAATATATTAAAAATATAATTTTTTTTTTCGGCGATTGCCGATGTTTAAACCCAGCGCAGCCCCACGCAAACGGGCTGCGCTGTATAAAACATAAAAACGAAGGTTATAAACCCACAAATGTGGGTTTTATGCAATACATGGAATGTAAATGCAGTTACCAGCAGACCAAAACCAACCTGGCCACCGTGTAGTGGTTGCTAAGGGGGAAGCCGAGTCTAAGAGATGTAACTAAGCATTAGTAGGCAATCTGATGCAAATGAGTGTTAGGATACTGAATTCCACTGTCACATAGCAAATGAGCACAGTCTGAGTAGTGTAAGAGTTACAGAAGGGGGAGGAACAGAGTAGGAGATAGGTGACATCACAGGGGGGAATGGTAGAAAGAAATGCAGTTCATTGGAGGTCAGAGTTACATGACAGATGTCAGACAGATATCATGGAAAGAGGTGTGCCACTAGATAAGCATGAGAAAGTCAAGAAATGGAAGGTGTACACTGTTGCCTACACCAAAGTTTCTTGCTGGGTGTGTATGCGCATGTGTGTGTGCCATGAAGCGAGAGTAAGGCAGTGTGCGCACGTGTAAGTCAGACTGAGCATGTGGGAGCGTGTTGGGAGATGTTTAACACTGTTTGCATGGGCGTGCACGCGTTTTAATCCGAATAAGCAGATTCTGAACCGTGTAAGCATGTGTGCGCGCATGTAAGCCACTGTGAGCGTGTTTCTGCTGGTTTGCACGGCTCCTCCCTGAGGAAACAGAAAGGAAAAAGGAAGCAACAGATTTAGTAGGAAGCTAGCAGGGAATACTGCTGGAGCTAGCAGGTGAAAACAATTAGACGCAGGCAATTACACAGGCAGAATAGTAGCCCAGCCCAGCACTTAAAACTCTGCAAACAGCAGTGCAGGATGTTTCTCTCAAGAGACACTGCAAGACAGGAGTTAAGTTATCAGAAGTGAAAACTGAAAAAGCTGAACTCAGAGCAGAAATGTTAGGGGCTGCCATAGCTGTCATAATGAGACATAGGCAACTTGCTGAGGGTGGTGACAATGCAGATGGTGCCAGACAACCCACAGTGAGGAGACGGAGAAGAGTGTACAGGCCCAGGGTCACCTACCATGGGTTACATGAGCTGGAGATAGTAGAGCGCTATAGAGTGGGCAGAGACCTCCTGCAGCAAATAGTGGAGCTGTGCAGGCCACGCCTCAAACACAGAACCAACAGAGGGGAACCCATCCCAGTGGAAACCAAGGTATGTGTTGGCCTAAGAATACTAGCAACAGGTACCCTCCAGAGACCAACTGGTGATATGATGGGGATATCACAGGCATCAGCCTCCAGGGTACTGCACCAGTTCCTGGATGCCGTGTCAGCACATGTCAGTGATCATGTATATTTCCCAAATGCCCATGAGGTATTGGCCAGCAATATGCGTCTCTTCCAGCAAATAGCGGAATACCCTGAGGTAGTGGGTGCAATAGACTGCACGCACATACGCATCAAAGCACCAGCCGGTGAGCGGGGTAGGGCATACATCAACCGCAAGGGCTTCCCCTCCATCAACTGCTAGGTCGTGTGTGATGTCCAGGGCATAATAATGAATGTGTGTGCTGGCTGTCCTGGGAGCTACCATGATTCCCACATCTGGCATTTGATGCAGCTGTACCAGACATTTGCCAATGGGGACATCCCGCATGGACACCTAGTGGGGGATGCAGGTTATGCACTGAAGCCATGGCTGATGACACCCATCAGAAACGCACACACACCTGAACAGGAACTCCATAATGAGGCACACACACAAACACGTAATGTAATAGAGCGTGTGTTTGGGCTGCTCAAGTCACGGTTCCGGTGTCTGGACACATCTGGTGGAGCCTTGCAGTACACACCAACTACATGTACCCAAATTGTCATGGTATGTGCTATGCTACATAATATGATCTTGTGAAAACAGCTGCAGCAGGACCAGCATAGGGCCGGGCCAAACAGCCCCCCACCATTGCCAAGGCTATCACAGGCAGAGCGTGACTCAGAGGAAGAACAACCTGAGCCTGCCCCAGTAGGCAGAAGGAGGTGTGCCCAGTATGCCCTGGCCTTGGCAAAGAGGCAACGCATAGCACATACACTGGCTCAGTAGGAACCCTGGGAATGATACTCCTCTCTGACTCACTCATATTGTAACACGGATGCCTAACATGACACAACCTGCTCTCAAACATGTACAGGGAAGTGTAATATGTGCATCCGACAGAGGCAGCCCTGCAGCACCACCTGAGGCATGAATGCTATGTGTTAAGTAATGTAACACCATGTAATATATGCACACCTGAGGACCCTGACTAACATCCTACCCTCACCAAGCATCATGCCACAACATGACAATGAGATGATCAAGTGCAATAATTGACTGAAGTATCGCAGTTAGTCAAAGGGGATCCAATGTGTGCCAGTCTGGGATGACATGCTGAGCATGACATGATGCTCCACCTGCTAGGACTGGCGTGCACCTATCAGTGCAGGCCATATGGATACTGGCAAAGGCTGTTGTTACCCACAGTGTGCCCTGAATAGGTAAAGCTCAAAACACAAACCTATCTCCATAGGTATCAGAAGGGATAAGAATAAGATAAGGGATAAGTCGAAATAGCAAGATGCATGCAGTCTAAACTCACCCAGTATGGAGAATGTTGATATCTGTGCTGTAACAGAAAACTGAGTCAAGGCTCACAACAGCACCCTAACACTACCAGGTTACACCTCATACTGTGCTGTACAGCCTCAAAACATGGAACAAGCTACAAAAGGAGGGTGACTAGCAAGAATTGTCAAGGATAACCACACCCCCATGTTGGTACCACAACAAAAAGCAGCATAGACTAGCCATGGTCAAGTAACAGTGGCTAAAACTGCCCCCCAGTTTATAGCCTGTGACAGACTACTGTCCCAACAGCAGGAACTGCACCTGGCCTATGCTGGAATACATGAATATATCAAGTCCTCCAAACCACATTATATTGGGTGACTGAAAATACCCAGACATAGACTGGGAGCATTATACTAGCTCCAACAGTGTAGGACAAAAGTTCATAGAATCCATAAACCAAAAGGCCCAGGAACAACGTACCACTCCCACAAGAGGGGTAAGCATACTGGATGTGATAATCAGCAACATGGGTACTGGATGGCAAGATGAGAAGTGTATTGCTCACTGGTAAAACCAGACCATAGAGTAATCACACTGGATATACAAATCCTGACCACAGTCCCTGGCCAGAAAACCACAGTGGAAAACATGTGTAAAGCAATATTTGCACTCCTCCAAACTGATGTGGAATCCATTAAAGGTCCTGTGCAGGTGCAAAATATGGGCCACACCTCAGAACCTGTAATACAGCCATTCCATGAACACTGCCAGGAATGCTTGGATTATGCAATCCTAAATTAAAACAAGACACAATGCCATACACGCAGGCATCTGGCATGGTGGACACCAGCTATAACCAAACCATGCAAGAGAATGAGGAAGCTACTACATGATAGAGCAAACATAAACAATGAAGTAATCACTGATCAGTAGTATGGCAATAAAATATGTCCACACATACAATCCACTAAGGCCAGCCACAACAAGTTGAATCTGTGAATCCTGAGGCAATGTTACACCTGCCCCAAGTACACAGACAACCCCCCAACTCCACCCAAGAAATACAAATATATGTGAGAGATGCAACCATCTATCCAAACTGGAGGCTGAGCTCCCTCAACTCAGTACTCCCAAAACTAGTCAGGAGGAGAAGGTAATCACACACACCACAAACACAGTCCCACATAGACCTATCACAACTGCAAACCAAACACATAAACACAGAAAAACATTCCCGGAGGCACAAATCACAAACACAGCACACCAACAGAGGCCTCTAAAGCAGACACCCAATCAAACAACCTCCAAACATAGCACATGCAACACATAGTACACAAAGCTGGTGTGCCAAACAGTCACAGGCCAGAAGGAGAAACAACATGCCTGATACAGTTGCAATAGGTGACTCCATAGTCAGACACAATGCTGTCCCGCACACCAGACTGAACAAGGGAAAGGGTACAGTAAGCTGCCTGTAGGCTGCCACAATACGCCACATAACAGAAATATGCAGGTCACTCCAAAGCAAGTAGAAATATGATGCAGTCATAGTCCATGCTGGTGTGAATGACCTGAGATGTACCTCCCTAGACTACATGAAAAGAGACATGGATGAGCTCTATGATTATGTAGTCCTGGCCGGTATGACACTCACCGTTTGCAGCATCCTACCCTTACCAAGAATAATGCCACAGTACAAACACGGAATGATCAGTCATAGCAAGTGGCACACTTACTGGTGTCATTCCAAGGGGATCCAATGTCTGTCTGCTTGGGATGTCATGCTTGACAAGCCATGCAGCTGTTCTTGGGATGGCTTGCACCTGTTACCCCTGGGCATCTGGATATTGGATAAGGCCTTTGCCACCTCCATAGAGCCTTTTGTAGGCAAGGCCGAAAAGACTGACCCACCACCCTCGAAAACATAAGTGGAAAGAAACATAAGGGTAATGCTGACCAATGCCAGATGTGTAAACCCCAATATGCATGCTCCCAAGGCCATCCCCAGTATGGAGAACATCGATGTCTGTGCAGTGACAGAAACCTGCTGCAAGCCTCCTGACAGCACACCAGCACTACCAGGCTATACCACATATCATGTGTCATGGCCCCAAAACTTGGAACAAAACATAAAAGGAGGGTGAGTATCCATATTCAGCACAGACACCCATACGTCCAGGTAAGTGACAATGCACAAGGCATTGGAGTCCACCCATGTGCAACTAACTGTAGGCAAGACTGCTGTACAGTCTGTAGCATACTACAGACCACACTCTCACACACAGGAACCCCACCCAGCCATCCTGAAGACACTAGACAGTATGAATGTCCCACCAAATACCAAACAAGGTACCACAAATTACCACATAGGTGGTAAACCATTATGTATGGAAGGAGTAACCAGGGACCTAGGGACACAAGTGGACAGTAACCTGTTATGTGACACCCACATTGCCAATGTGGCTAGGAAGACTGTCTACATTTGACACTGTATCAGGAAAGGATTCACATCTACGTCAACAGAGGTCATTGTGCCCCTATACTGTTCTCTTATCACACCCATAATCTAGTACAATGCCTCATATGGGATGTACCTTACCTGACACCTGCAGCAGTTAGAAAGACCTCAAAGGTACCTCACCAAGAGGATAAAGGGTCTCAAATATATGTCATATGCTGCCTGGCTGTAGACACCCCAGCTGAATGCAGTCACATACTGCCTACACAGAGGCATTGCATGCCTGTTGTAGAAGGCCATGCCCAACACAGGAGTAATGGACATGCTCCACCCCAGAAAACTCAAAGCCATCGGAGCTGTGAGAGTGAGAGATGTCAAACTCAACAAATAATGAAATAGGATGTGCTGGTGGGACAGATACATAATCCAGAGGCTCCCACACCCTGGACCAGAATCCCACTCCATGTTAGGCAGAGCCCCTCACTGACACTCTTCAACAGGAATCTTGCCAAGTGGATGGATGATTGTAGAGTTACACTGGGGTCTTCACTGTGTCATGTCCAGACAGAGGCACAGCAAAGCAAATCATAAATGGCCATAATATTCACATAGCAAGGGGTGGCAAAAGCCACACACACTCTGGCTAGGCTAACAAATGCCCTAGGGTGGATAGCCTAGTATGAACCTATGAACCTATGAAGATACAAATTGTACAGGACACTAAGGATAATCCCAAGGCTTTCACAACTGATGGTAGGAACCATGTTGGGAATTCACAGATATGCTCTGAATCACACAAATATCACAAACACACACACATATTGCCAACATACATCCTGACAGGTGCAGTGTAACCCCCCCCCCCCGAATGCAGGATATCTATCCCAGCAGACTGCTGGCCCCCTGACATTGCAGATGCTGAGGTAACAGCCAGCATCTACAAAGCAAAACACACAGCAGCAATGGTATGAGATGGTGTCCTGGGCTTAGTGCAACATGGACTCCAAGATGAATGGAATGCCAAATCACACTACTGCTCAATGTCAGCCTTACCACAGAATATGTACCCAAAGAGCAGTGTACAACAACAGTGGTCCTTCTCAACAAAGGTGTTGCCTGAATGGATACTGAAAACTACTACCCCAGAACCCTGAGAAGCTCGGTCTGCACAGCTATGGAAAGGATCAGCATGTACCACAGACATAAAGATATTGGGGACCTACTGACACCAGACCCTACCCAGTGTGGCTTTCTTAAGTGCAGATCCTGCCCCTAAACATGTTTGACTCAATTGAAACAGTCATTAAGGTCATTGATGAGGGCAATGTGGTCCACACAGCGTAGCTGGACCTTGCAAAGACTTCTATTCAATACCCTACGTGTTCATTATAGATAAGCTCACCAGCTTAAATATAAACCACTATGTCAGTAGAGGGGTTGCAAACCAGACCAAGGACAGAACAGACATGGTCAGACATGCTGCAGCCATGTCAGACTACAAACCAGATATAACTGGCATCCCACAAGGCTTGGTCCTGGGATCTCCTCGTCTGGTATATATGTCCCATAGGTACAGGCAAACATGGAAGGACTGTGTCTGAACATGTTTGCAGAGGACTACAAACTGCTCACCACATATGATCCACCAGCTGACACAAGCATCCCACAAAAGGGCCACATTGAAACAGACAACTGGTGCCATAGCCATGTCAGCAAGCTAATTGCAGAAAAGTGTATAGTCAACCCCCGTGGATATACAGTAAGTGCCCACCAATTACCACATAGGTGTTAACCCATTATGTAGTTAACATGTAATGAGAGACCTGTGGACACAAGGTGATAGATATCCTGCATTGGACAAACATGTGTTGTAGTGTTTACAGAAACATACCATATACCCACCTAATCATGAAGGTTGTCAGATCTAGATAAGGGGAGGTCATTGTGGCTCTGCAGTCATCCTTCATCAGTGGTACAATTGACTACAATAGTCCCTGTGGGATGTACCTCAGCAGACACCTCCATCAACCATAAAGTCCCCAACAGTACCTCACCAGGAGTATCAAAGAGCTTGCACAGATGCCATGTGTTGCCTGTGTTGCTGGTATCAATAAACATGCTGCACCTTGTACAATCTGAATGGCAGTGAGCTATGCACATGAGAGACCTGAACCCCAGCACTGACTTACATAGGACAAGCTGTACTGCATGATCCATAACACAGAAGCCACCCCACCCATGAGTGAACTCCCAGTACAGGCTACCCATAGAGTCACTTATCAATCTTCCTCAATAGGAATCTTGATGAGTGGATGGGAGATGGTAGCTTTATCCTGGGTATCACTGTCATGTCACAGGTAGACAGAGGCACAGTATACTAACCATGACATATGTCATGGCAAACTCCACTTACAATGTGTGTTGAAGGACAAACACACTCTCCAACCAGCATTAGACATGGACTAGGGCACATCGCTAGTGTTTGCAAATGTACACCTATGTTGTGGAATACACTACCAATGTTGGACAAGCCTGGTTTAAGTAGTTCATATCTGAACAGAATGCAACATGGTCAGATGTACACAACTGGCCCCTAACCAGACTGTTGTGCTCACTATCGAAATGTAAAGCAGTGATAGCACTAAAGCCCAGGATACTGTCCACCACAGTCAAAGTACTACCAGTACACTATATAGTACTACAGTGTTAGGTCAGTGTGAAAGGATGTTGACAACTGTATGCAAAGTATCCCATGCAAACACTGCAGGCACAGTATAATCCTGTTGTGTTCACACACAAAGCAGTTGTACAGTAACTACACAACATGATACACAACACACAACCATAAACGGGTGATATTTGTTGAAGTTCACACTCATCCACAAATGTGGTGGGCTGCAGAGTCCAACATATGGAATGCTCACACTGGGCATGCTCACACACTTTGATAAATGAGACATATGTCAGACAACATGCCATGGGAAGGCTGAACTGGGCATGCTCACACACTTAGGCCAAATCTCAGTTTAGCAGTTGGACACACATATCTGGTATTTTTACGTGTTATTCCAGGAACCAACCACATTACAGCAGTCTGCCCAGTGCACACAGTTAAATGACTACAGAGACATACGTGATATAGTGGATCCCTCCCATATGCAAACATCTTCCACAGATGCACAAGTTGTTCATACAAACAGGGAATGCTATGGCAATAAAGATGTGCAAACAGTCTATCAGCAACAAATAATGTGCATTTGACAATTAAAGATATGGGTGTAGAGGTCAACACTAGGCTGTTTGCCCTAGGGAATGACAGCTTAGCCAGAGTGTGCTTGGTGTCTGCCTCCCCACAGGATGCAGATACCCCTTTCTAAACACTGATTATGTCAGCACCCTATAAGTACAGCAGGAGAAAAGAAACTTCCCAGTAATGCGAATAGCCAGCTCTGCTAATGCGTCAGTCATAACATAGTTAGGTAAGGGTTTGAATCCTGCGAATGCTTTGTGTGTGTGAGTGGGGTCGGTGTGTGTGTAAGTCTGTGGGAGAGAAATGTCCCTTTTGGCAACTAGGAAAACACACTACAGGATGCACATTCCCCTTTCTAAACACTGATGATGTCAGCACTCTATAAGTATAGCAGGAGAAAGGAAACCTCCCAGTAATGCGAATAGCACGCTCTACTAATGCGTAGGTCACAAATGTCATAACATAATTACCTAGGGGTTTGAATCCTGCAAATGCTCAGTGTGAGTGGGGTTGGTGTGTGTATAAGTCTGTGGGAGAAAAATGCCCCTTTTGGCAACTGGGAAAACACACTACAGGATGCACATTCCCCTTTCTAAACACCGATGATGTCAGCACTCTATAAGTAAAGCAGGAGAAGAGAAACCTTCCAGTAATGCGAATGGTGCGCTCTGCTAATGCGTCCGTCTCAAGTGCCTTAACATAGTTAGGTAGGGGTTTGAATCCTGCAAATGGCAAGTGTGTGTGCAATTATGTGTGAGGGCAATGTCCCTTTTGTCAACTAGGAGAACAGACTACAGGATGCACTTTCCCCTTTCTAAACACTGATGATGTCAGCACTCTATAAGTATAGCAGGAGAAGGGAAACCTCCCAGTAATGCAAATAGCGCACTCTGCTAATGCATCCATCACAAGTGTCATAACATAGTTAGGTAGGAGTTTGAATCCTGCAAGTGTGTGTGTTTGTCTGAGGGGGGTTAGTGTGTGTGAGGGAAATGTCCCTTTTGGCAACTAGGAGAACAGACTACAGGATGCACATTTCCCTTTCTAAACACTGATGATGTCACACCCTATAAGTAGACCAAGAGAAGGGAAACACCTCAGTAATGCAAATAGCACACTCTGCTAATGTGTCCGTCTTGAGTATCATAACATAGTAAAATAGGGGTTGGAATCCTCCAAATGGCAAGTGTGTGTTTTTGGCTGAGGGGGGGTTAGTGTGTGTGAGGACAATGTCCCTTTTGGCAACTAGGTGAACAGACTACAGGATGCACATTTCCCTTTCTAAACACTGATGATGTCAGCACCCTATAAGTACAGCAAGAGAAGAGAAACCACCCAGTAATGTGAATAGCACACTCTGCTAATGTGTCTGTCTCAAGTCTCATAATATAGTCAGATAGGGGTTGGAATCCTGCAAATGGCAAGTATGCGTTTTTGGCTGAGGCGGGGTCAGTGTGTGTGAGGACAATGTCCCTTTTGGCAACTAGGTGAACAGACTACAGGATGCACATTTCCCTTTCTAAACACTGATGATGTCAGCACCCTATAAGTACAGCAAGAGAAGGGAAACCTCCCAGTAATGCGAATAGCACACTCTGCTAATGTGTTCATCTTGAGTGTCATAACTTAGCTAGATAGGGGTTTGAATCCTGCAAATGGCAAGTGTGTGTTTTTGGCTGAGGGGGGTTAGTGTGTGTGAGGACAATGTCCCTTTTGGCAGCTAGGTAAACAAACTACAGGATGCACATTTCCCTTTCTAAACACTGATGATGTCAGCACCCTATAAGTACAGCAGGAGAAGGAAACCCTCCCACTAATGCGAATAGCGCGCTCTGCTAATGTGTCCTTTTTTAAGTGTCATAATATAGTCAGATATGGATTGGAATTCTGTAAATGGCAAGTGTGTGTTTTTGGCTGAGGGGGGTTAGTGTGTGTGAGGACAATGTCCCTTTTGGCAACTAGGTGAACAGACTACAGGATGCACATTTCCCTTTCTAAACACTGATGATGTCAGCACTCTATAAGTATAGCAGGAGAAAAAAAAACTCCCACTAATGTGAATAGCGCGCTCTGCTAATGCGTCTGTCATAACATAGTTAAGTAGAGGTTTGAATCCTGCAAGTGTTTGTCTGAGGGGGGTTCATGTGTGAGGAAAATGTCCCTTTTGGCAACTAGGAGAACAGACTACAGGATGCACATTCCCCTTTCTAAACACTGATGATGTCAGCACTCTATAAGTATAGCAGGAGAAGGAAAACCTCCCAATAATGCAAATAGCGCGCTCTGCTAATGCGTCCATCTCAAGTGTCATAACATAGTTAGGTAGGGATTTGAATTCTGCGAATGGCAAGTGTGTGTGTTTGTCTGAGGGGGGGTTAGTGTGTGAGGGAAATGTCCCTTTTGGCAACTAGGAGAACAGACTACAGGATGCACATTTCCCTTTCTAAACACTGATGATGTCAGCACCCTATAAGTACAGCAAGAGAAGGAGAAACCTCCCAGTAATGCGAATAGCACACTCTGCTAATGTGTCCATCTCAAGTGTCGTCAGATAGGGGTTGGAATCCTGCAATTGGCAAGCATTTGTTTTTGGCTGAGGGGGGTTAGTGTGTGTGAGGAGAATGTCCCTTTTGGCAACTAGGTAAACAGACTACAGGATGCATATTCCCCTTTCTAAACACTGTTCAGCTGAAGGCCATGGCTCTGGCACAAGTTGTCTGTTTCTATGATGCCCCTTTGGAAGATGCTTGTGTCGGCTGGAGAGTCGATTATGGTGGCCAGTTCGCAGTCATCTGCATATTTGGTCAGCCACAGTCCATCCGTGTTGGCCTGTACCTCCAATAAATATATACCAAACAAGAGAGGTCCCAGGACTGAGCCTTGTGGGACACAACTCGTAACTGGTTTGGAGTCTGGCATGGCTCCAGCAATTCTAACCATGTGGGTTCTGTCCTTGATCCACTGTGCAATCCATCTAGTGACATAGGGGCTTATATTTAAGCTGGTGAGCTTCTCTAGAATGCCCAAGTGGGGTATTGTTGTGAAGGCTTTTGCGAGGTCCAGGTAGGCTGTGTGAACCACCTTCCCCTCATCAATGGCCTTGGTGAGTGTTTCAAAGAAATCAACCAGGTTAAACCTGGTAGTGCTGGTGTGCACTCAGTAGCCCTGAACCAGGCATCTGTTACTGCACAGATATCGATGTTCTCCATGCCAAGGAGTGTTTTGGGTGCATGCATCTGGAGGTTTAGACTTCTGGCATTGGGTAGCATTACTCTTAGTTTCTTATCCCTTGTGATACCTATGAAGGTGGGTTTGTCATTTGAGCCTTGCCTAACATAGGCACTATGGGGGTAGCAAGAGCCTTTGCCAATATCTGAAAGCCCAGGGGTGACAGGTGCAGGCCGTCCCTAGCAAAGCAGGTAGTTCAACAGAAGATGAATATGTGAAGTTGTAGTGCCTGTGATTAGTTAGGAGTAGCATGTATGACTGCTCACGTGGACACATGCCAGGTAAGTCACATGCACTGTGTCACAGGCAATGTACATGTGAGCAGGACAAAATAATGGTATTATATGTCACTAACCCAAACTGTTATGACATAATGCAAAACATAGGACGACAGGGAAGGCGGGTTCCAGCGGACCCACCTCTCCCACCTCAGCTGGCGAGTGCACCTGGCACTAGTGCCGAGTCCACACCCTCCTCCGGTGGCCCTGTGCCACCTGTGGATGGAAGCGCTGCAGGGGATGGGGCTCACCCCCCCCTCTGCAATGTCCCTTTTGGCAAGATGAGAAGTGTATTGCTCACTGGTAAAACCTGTCAAGTGTGACATGGACATACATATAGTAAACTATGCAGATGGCACTAGGAGTCCACAGAAGCTCTATAACCATGCATTGCAGGTGTGATCAGTATTCCAGGGTAATTGCAAGCAAATGTGCATGCAAACAAAGCTACAGTAAACAGGGCTGCATGTAGTCCATTGTACAACAAACAAGCTGTACCAGTTCCAGTAGGTAACACTGCAAATATGCAGGCACTATGCACATGTACATGGAAATACATGGGTCAGATGGCTAGGGTCCAGTCTCAGTGCACACAAGTGTACAGACCATGTACTGTCAGGATGTACAATAACTGGATGGAAACCCATGTGCTCATACCTGCAGTAATACACATGTCAAATAACAGACACTGAGCCTTCACTCAGTGGTTCCATACTTAGTAGGATGTATGCTACCTGGCCTGCCACCACAGTATCCCTGACATATATGAGGACTCTCCCTCCTGTGACAGTTAGTTTTGTGTGTTGGGGCTGTCTAGCATGGTATGAGATGTGAGCATGCAGTGCTAGGGTGCTACTGTGTGTCCTGTACCAGTCGTGTAGTACTGCACACATATCAACATCCTCAAACATCTGCATTGCAGAGTCCAGTGTGGGCAACATGCCACTTGCAATTTACATGTCCATCATTGTGTATTACTACATTCATTACCTTATCCCCTCTGCTACCTATGTATGTAGCCTTCTGTTGACATCATTACCACCAGTATGCCAACATGTGCAGATGATACACTATGGTACTTACCATGGGTGTAGACAACAGGACATGACAATCACACACTTACTGCATCAGGCATGCTGTGATATACCCACAATTAATTCAGCACACAGTACTGTTAACAACATGATACTATTACTACACATCTATGTGGTCACCCTGTGCATCAGCAACATGTTAACCTGTACCTGCACAGTTGTTACAGATTGCAGGAGGTGGCACAGTTTCATCATATGCACAGGGTGTGAACTTGGTATGCCTGAGTCAGCCACTGATACCACCAATTGACATGTATGTGTATGTGTGTTGGTGAGGGACAGCAGTAGAAGGTGGGGCAATGTTGATGCAGTGTGTGCATGTATGCGGTAGCCCTAGGTGTTGTCAATTCGCATGTGTGTATGGATGCACACAGTTCCACCTCATGGCTGCCATATACTGGTGTTTGTGGACAGCCACAGACTGTACCTGCCAGGTCATACAGATCAGTGTCTCTGGCCACAGACATGGTACCTGTGCCTTGCAGGGGTGCTATGGACCATATCCAGTACCAACCTAGACTGGGTACTGTCATCAGAAGCAGGTGTTCATTGACTGGACACAGATCCCTGTCGGGCCCGGCCAGAGCCACGTGCACGTGGTCTCCTGGGGCGGTCTGATGACAGCACAGACCCAGCATTGCTGGGGCTGCTGCTGGCACTATGGGGGGCCCGCGCCCTGTTGTCATCCGCGATGACTGCCAGCTGCTGCTATTGCTGGCATACGGCCACGTCGATGCCTCAACCGCCCACCATCGCCCTGGCTCATGGACATGTAGTTGTGGAACTGGTCTAATATGTCCCCACAACATCTGTCTATGACATTGGTGAAATCACGGATGGCAGCCGCAATGTCACGCATACTGTCAGTCATGGCTGTGCGACATGCTGTCAGCTCCCTCAGACCCTGTCTGGTGTACTGCTCCATACGTGACTGTGCCTGCATGACAGCCCAAAACATAGCTGAGGTTGTAAGACCTCTGTGGGCACGTCTGACAGGGGCAGTACGCCCACAGATGCTCCCACGAGAACCCCTGGACATCTGTCTGTGTGGTACCATCTCTGGGCCATGCCCATGGCTGCTGTGTGGGGAGGCATGTGCCACAGATACCACATTACCCTGGTCAATGCCCACTGTATGCTGTCCATCACCTAGGGACATTGTTGACAAAGGGTGTATTGGCAGGATAACTGTGCGCATTGATTGGGTCGACAGCTGTGTACTGTCAATCGGCTGACCAATGGCGGACCCTGGCATACTTTCCTGTGCCATTACACAGATGCCATCATTATCAGTACCCACGGCACCTGATTCAGGTTCCCTGCTAAATGACACCAGAGCAGCAACAGAACCTGTGGGAGGGAAACAGGACACACAGTTTACAATGTCTACACATTACCAGTGATGCACACATGCACACATGCATAGGTGCACAGGTGCACACATGCACACATGCACACATGCACAGGTGCACACATGCACACATGCACAGGTGCGCACATGCACACATGCACACATGCACAGGTGCACACATGCACACATGCACAGGTGCACACATGCACACATGCACACATGCACAGGTGCACACATGCACACATGCACACAGTTTCACACAATTGTACAGTACTCAGTATGTGTGATATCAACACACAGACACAGACACACCTACATGCATACAAAGAGCACTACTAAGTGAGCCAAATAGTACTATTACTATCAACACTATTACAGGAATTGTTAATACACACTCACCAGCATGGATAGGCTGCATTGCTGTTATACCAGAGGGTCCTGCAGACATGAAGAAACTAATGTCAGTGGGCACAACTGTGCCATTGTTACTGAGTATGATACAGGTCAGTAGTACAACAGTCGCCTTTCACAGGTCAGCTGCTAATATTGAGGATATCACACTTGCACATTAAATACTATGGTGACAGCTACAAACCAAGGACACACCTCACACATGCATTAAATACCAGTGTACACAACAGTCAACTATACATATGGCATATTACCTGCACGCTCACTGTCTTGCTGCTGCGTGGCTCCAGCCTCCATCATAATGCATGTCTGCTGCTGTTGTTGATGCTGGTGGACTTGAGCCACTACACTCATGAGTAGTTCCTCCAGTCTGGTGAGTGGGGGATGTGTAGTCACCCCACCACCTGTGGCGACCTGTTGCCTGTGGATATCCGACGCACGCTGATGGACATGTCTGATTAAATCACTGCAGTGATGTCGTACCTGCTCATATGTCCTATTATGCGTGCCTATGACATTTACCCGACAGACAAGGTCTTGCCACAGTGCAGCCCTCTCCTGCTGATTCTGGCTGGTGCGGGAAAAGAGTATTGCATAATCTTGCACCAGGCTCTGGTGTATCTCCTCATCCTTAGCTGTGGAGTAGGTGGGATTCTGCAGGTGGGCCATGTACCTGAGAAAGAAAATAACCTGATATCAGCAATATATGTCAGCAGAATTTGGCACACATACTACACATGCTACTCGACTGTTATGATACAACATATCTCACATATATAGCATCTGTCTGTCTATTTGTGGATACACATGTAAATGGGCAGGTATCAGTGCTCAGCCAGCAACTGTGCAACAGTACCTGGCACACTCCATACGACATACTACCAAACCCCAGCAGTCAGAACACTGATTCAGGTCAAGAGCACCTCCTCACTCTGGGGGTTTGTATCTAGGTACTGTATAGCCTACATCATCAACTACTGTGAGCTGACCACACACTGATTGCCCTGGATATACATATCCCACCTCCACCACCAGCACAAACGACTATAGTGCATAACATTACAGATGCAAACTTTACACTTTGTAACAGTGACATGGTATCCTTTCAGCCCACTGGGCCAGTGGCAGATACAACCCACAATGCTGACCCCTACACAATTGCTTAATACAGACATCTCCGAGAATGCATGGATCATGCAATCCCATATATGACCAAGACACTCTCCACAAAGGGACAACATCCTGTCTTGTGGACCCCAGTCATAGACAGCTTGTATTACAGAAGATGGAAGCTACTGCAAGACAGAGCATAATTCCATAAAGGGAGGGCATGTCTGAGCAGCACTAGTAAGGATCTATTTTCCATCATACAAACATCCATGGGCAACTTTGATAGGGAAATCAAGAGGGACAGTACAGATAACCAGAATGCCTTCTTCAGTTATGTTAGCAACCTGGTCAGGATCCATCCTCTATGCCCATAGTTAGTACACAACAACACATATTTCACTGACACCACAGATATTGACAACATTGTGGCAGACAGGTTCAGTGCAGGTGTCACCCCGCCCTCTCCCCCAAAATAAGACATAGTTATCCCAGCTGACTGTAACCTCCCTGTCATCACAGATGTCCAGGTGAGAGCCACCCTCAGGACAGCAGAATACACAACATGAATGGGACCTGATGGTATCCCCAGTTGCATGCTACATAAACTCTGACAGGAGCTAAACACACATATAGAAGTGCTATGTAACACTAGCCTGACTACAGGATATGTACCTGTACACTGGCACAGCAGCAGTGGTTCCACTCCACGAAGGAGGCACCTCAACATACCAATACAATACAACACAATACATTACATTACAATACAATACTATACAATATGCTATTGCCCCTGGGACAACAGCAGCATACTGTTCTGCTACCCTGACCATTGTGACACATGTGGTGTGATGGTACCTGCTGCTGTCACACAGTTACACAGGGTGACTCATATGGCATATTACCTATCTGACTAACATTCAGCAGGGGTATGTGTGACATGTACTCATGGGGAGTCTTGCTTCTTAACACTGTGTGGTTTATTGCAGGGTATGTCTTATCTGTGGGTAGGAACTTTTACCTCCACATGTGCACTCTATTGCAGTGGCACGGACGACACACAGCAGACATTTAGGTTGTGGATGGTGTGAGGTGTTACTATGGTTGTTGGACATCTGTCATGGGTGTGACTTACATATGTAAATCCGGGAGTGGTAACCTCTATGTGGGTAGTATATGTGTACTCTGTGGTTTTGTCAGTCACTGTGCATTGGTAATGTGTTTGAGTGCATTGTAACAGTGTTGTACATGTCACTGTGTCCTTCTCCATATCTGTAGCTGTCATGTGAGGTCCATACCATGGCATCCATTATGTGGTGTGGAGGGGTACACCGACCTACATGTCCATAGCTGACACACCATGTCCGCTGACACATACCATGTGCAGGTATTCCATGGATAGTGTGCCACTGTGAATATCATTGGGGCCACTATTGTACACATTTATGACCCTGTTCACCCCTGACACATGCAGTGGTGGGCAGCCAATCACATATCTGGTGGTTACTGGTGTAGGTGATTTGGAATGTGGTATGGTACTCTGGTTTTGACACTGGTGTTCACTCCATGCCTTTGTCACCAGGCACCTGTTGCAATACATCTGTACACATGTGCCTCACTCAGAATTTATATACATCTCTCTCTCTCTCTCTCTCTATATATATATATATATATATATATATATATATATATATATATATATGTATATATATATCTATATGTATATATATATATATATATATATATATATATATATATATATATATATCTGTATACATATACACATATATATTGATGTACATATATTGCTATAGATGTGGAGGGGGGGACACAGAGGGGGTGTGAGTGACAGTGTTGAAGGTCGTCATATACAGTCATACCTGTAGATAGTCAGATCAGTCTGTCTATGTATATGTATCTACATATATCTATATCTGTATGTGTGCATTACATAGATATGTTTGTACAATATTCTATCTACATCTGTCTATGTATTCCTACATCCCTCTCTCTATGTATGTATACATATATGCATATCATATATATATATATATATATATATATATATATATATATATATATATATATATATATATACACACACACATACATATGTTGACATACATACGTATCCATATGTTAGACAGGTATATCAACATGTTTGTCTACCATACTGTATACACACACTAACATACTGCTAAACATACATAACTGTGAAACCTACTTTGTACATGGCACTACAACCTACAATCAACCAACATTGATATGTGCACATAGATGCTCTCACATACAAATGTATGTACAGCCTTCACTGATAGTTGCTGTATGTCCCCTGCCCTTTACACATCTTCATATACATATGGATACAGACCAATGACACATATGGAGGGTTCACAGTATGTAGACCTTTATAGTATTACTTTACATTACCTGTGTTTGTCACAGCTGCTTGTGTTGCCGTCTGGTTCTCTGTCCTGCTGCTCCACTTCCCAGTTGTCAGCTTTCAGGTGGCTGTTGCTGAACAATTTGTTTGTGTCTGCTTAATTGCAATTTTCTCTGTCTCTGTCTCTCTCTCTCTCTCTCTCTGTCTGTCTGTCTCTCACGTCCGTATCAGGGTGCAATGAAAGTATTGCATGTGTGGACTGGGAGTACAGCATACTTTTGTAGGTATCTGCATATGCCCATGTGATGGCCTCTGCACCAATTGTTAGCCAGCATTTGCTAATTGCATGCAGCCAGTTGTGTACTGATTGCAGTTCTCACTGTGATTTCAGAACAGTGCTATGAAAAGGTATGTGAGATAAGCATAGCCCTTTCAGATTTTAAGGGCAGGGACCATGCTGTTATGCTGTGGACAATGTTCTGTGAGTGTAAAGGTTGGTATCTCTCTCATATTTCCAGGTGTGTTGTAGATTAACATTCCTCCATTCATTTCTCCAGTTTCCTGTACTAACTGTGTATGTACACTGACACATACAACTACTCCTACTGTTAATGTGTGTGTGTGTGCTTTCCTTTCACTTTTGCTTGCACTTTATTGCTAAGGCTTCAATAGTTGCCCTTTACAGTCACTACTTGTATGCCTGCTAGGTGTCCTGACTGTAGTGTGCTGCTGTAGCTTTCCTATTTTCCATGTACATTCACACCTTAGAATGCTTGCTATATCTGCTAGGGTGTTACAGCATGCAGTGTGGTCTGGCCATGGTGTGGGCCATGACATCTATTAGGGTATTTGAGTATGCTGCTGAGCAGGCCCCAGAGACTTTCAGGTTCATCTGTTATGTGCCTCATGGAATGGTACATATCAGTGGGGTACACCCATTAAAATGTCTGGTATGCTGCAGTTGTGACTGTGGGTTAGCATGAGCATATGTATTACTACACGTTTTCTGCCATGCAAGTGATGAATACTTTCAGGACTCCATGGTTACCATTGCATGTGTTACACCTTTCTGCTTACTGTTTGTACATTTCACATGGGGTCTGTGGGGCATCCCTGTAAGTCATTCACTGTTGCTATGTCTAGGCTCTTAACTATTCAAATATGGTGGTGTCAGACCCGTCATGTGTACAGATATTT
Organism: Protopterus annectens; assembly: GCF_019279795.1. Lineage (NCBI taxonomy): Eukaryota > Metazoa > Chordata > Ceratodontiformes > Protopteridae > Protopterus > Protopterus annectens. The sequence goes on from NC_056738.1 coordinate 358,851,600, forward strand.
GCAGGTTGTCCACATTTCTGCCTCATATTTTGGTCAATATCTCATGCACACCTTTTTCTGGCAAATCACTCTGGGCTCAAGTCAGAATATGGTGACAAACATTCAAGTTTCAGACTGCATACCCTTCCAAACATCCCACAAAGTGCAGACCCTGTTACTCTATGAACTGTCTGTGTTTGTTGTAACATTATTTGTAATGTGTCCCTGGTTTTGGGCCTTTGCTCCACATATTTTATTACTTGGTCCAGATGTGTTCCTGTAAGAGGTTGTGGGGTATGGGCAGTGCTTATCCTGCTGTGAGTATGTGTGTGGCTTGCAAGGTGCTATAGTGACATTATTACCTACTAGCTTCCAACTAGCATGGCTGTTTCTGTTCACACACTACTATTATGGAAATCCACTAGTTTTGATAGTAATTCTAAATGGCATGCTTTGTGTACTACTCATCTATATTCCCTTTACATTCATTCCTACTATTACATGATATATTTATTTCAGCACAATGTTCTTGTATAAGAGTCATGACTTAGTGGTAAGTCATGCAGACTACTGTTTCCAAGGTCCTGAGTTTGGGACTCACAGTGGGATTTTATTTTGCTTTTGAACTGAGTACAGGACCTGTCAATCAAAGTGACTAAGGCACTTTTAAGCAGTTGTAACCGGGTTAGCGCTGGTTTGCGGAGCTCACGCATGCGCACAGGCGGTTTGCTCAAGACACCCACTTACAACCGCTTAAATGTGCTTACTCTTGTGCACACCGCTATTTTCTTTGAAAGAAAAGAAAATGGGGAGACAGGAACGTGGTGAAAAAGGGGTCACAAAGAGGGTAAGACAGTAGGGAAACAAGCTTGGGATGTGCAGGAGGGATGTAGTTAAGGCCCATAGCTGCCCATTTCTTCATCAGCAACAGCTGTGCATATGTATGTAATTTGGTGTGACATTTGAAACCTTCCACCCCTGAGAGAGGTGTCAGGACAACAATAATACTTGTTGTACAGCCAATTGTAATTGATAGGTTCCATGTCCAGCAGACATGTGTGCGGAATGGGCAGCTATATATGGGGTGTAATTTTTTGTGGGTACAGAGTGCCCTTTTTTTTTTTTTTTTCAGGTGAGAGTGGTATGTCAGGTGAAGGAAGTCAGTACAGCTGGGGAGGTAGGTTGGGTAGGTAAACAGACAAGACAAACAAGACGCATACAGGGGCGGTGCATGACACATGTGGGGGGGTTACGCAATTGACGGGGATGGAGGTTTGGATATCCAGAGCCCATGAGCCCACAGATGGCAACAGTGGAACTGATATCCCCACCCATAGGCAGTTGCCACTGTTCCTTCACTGCCCAGGACGGGGCTGTGCTGGGAGCTGTGTAGGCGGGGCAACAGGCATGCCCGTTAGTTGCGCCACCTGTGCCTCGAGCTGGCGTAGGGGCTCGAGAACAAAGTCCCGAATCTCCCTACGCACCACAGTCCGGACGCTACAGAGGGTGAGTGGTGGTTCTCCTCCGGCCACACTTGCAGAGGGGGGGTGAGCCCCATCCCCTGCAGTGCTTCCACCCGCAGGTGGCACAGGGCCACCGGAGGAGGGTCCGGACTCGGCACTAGTGCCAGGTGCACTCGCCAGCTGAGGTGGGAGAGGTGGGTCCGCTGGAACCCGCATTCCCTGTCATCCTATGTTTTGCATTATGTCATGACAGTTTGGGTTAGTGACATATAATACCATTCACAATTAGTTGTAACAGCATGCATTAGTATTCCCATTAACCAAACACCCAGATATTCACACCATTGAACAGCGTGCATAACACATGCATAATTTGAACAGAAATACACAGTCCAACAACATGCAGAGTTAATTGATGGCAACAGGCCATCAGGTGTGGATGTATGAACAGGGCAGATGCATCAACGGACATGCAAATATATATGACCCAACAGGACAAACGTCCAGGGGTGTTAATTGTGATTGCACATACCATTTTCACGTGGAATGGGTTATATGTGGTTATAGGGTGGGGTAAAGAAAGTAATATTAACACCTTCGAATAACAATACATATGCTGTACATTTCTAATAGCTACAGTTATATACACACTACTGTTCTAACTACAGTTTCCTATATGATAACTATTTCAACTTGGTGATAGGACTGTTACTGCAACATCAATATACATTTTATGGTTCTTCATACACATTCATATCTAGCTTTGTTCAGCTACATCATCCTGCTACATTTGCTTTATATAGCTGTAGACAAGTGTGGATGTTTGGTATATCAGATAATCATCCTATCTGCATATTGCAGACTGAGAGCAACATATCCAGATTTTGGGATACACATTCCAGATGCAGCAACACTTTGAACAGATTTTGCTGTTTGGTTTTGAATCTCACATGCATTTCATTCTGTCTTGACTGCAGTATACTTTATTCAGGGATTATTACTACTGTATTGCTGGATTCATGACACTTTCTCGCACTCTCTCACTTGCTTTAATTTTACTATTCAGGATGGTACTTCTAGGCTTTATTGACATGTTTTACCAGTAGTTATTACAATCCTTTCTAGCAGTCTCACTTCTGTCATGTTTCAGTATTTCCACAGGGATATATTTCACACATGTGATTTCATCATCTTCTGCAGCTATACTTTTCAGCCTGCTGCAGGTTGTGTACTATTTTCTTACAGGTAGGGCATTTTTATTTCAGAATATATGTCAGACAGTTTCATTTTTGGTTAAACTTACAGGCTGAAAACACTTTTGTAATCAAGAAATACTTGCATACACTTTCAAACTGTTACTTGCAGATTTTATTCCTTACTGACTACACTGCACTCTTTTGCTGACTGTCATACTTTTATATTTCTTTACAGTTACTGGTAGTGGATTACTGACCTGCCTGGTGGCGCAACCGCACCAGCCTATCGCCATAGGCTCTGTGGTTCGCAGAACGGACACCTGCAGCTGTAATATAAATGAAGTAATATTGGAATACACATCTCCATAATATCAGCTAGTTTAATTTCTTACATACATAATTAAATGTTACTTACTCAGTAGTGGGGCGTTGGGTGTTTGCCAGGCCTCCTGGATCCAAAGGTTCAGTTGGTCCTGCTTGCATCTCTTCAGGTCCGCATGGTGGTGATGGACCTGCTCACCAGTCCTTGGAATCCCTGTGGCACTGGTGAGATCATGAGCCAACCGGTCCCACGCCTCGGCCCTGTATGCTCCCCAAAGGACCTGGCCCTGCATGAGTTGGGCCTCATGATTATGGACTAGGAGCCAGACCATGTACCTGGACTCCTCAACACCCCACCTCTGTGCTCGAAAGCGACTACCCTCTCCTACTCTTGTCATTCTGCCTGCAGGTCAGTTCTACAATCGTTTATGCTGTGTATTCCCACCTATGGGACTTATATAGTCTGTTTTTCCTGCACATATCTGTGATTGGCCATTTTGGAATTGTATCAACTTCAGTAAACCTGCATTGTCATGCTCCAGTTTGTATTCATTCCTATATATTAGCTATTATTGCATTTCTAGGTACTGCATTCATGGTTTAGTGGTTTGGTACCTTGACTATGGTGTATAGTATCCTGGGTTCGAACCTGGCCACTGCTTTTTATTTTTCATGACTGTCTAGACATGCTGAGGGGTGTGTCTGTGTAAAGGCAGTTTTGATACGGCTTGCTCAACGTTGCCCGTCGGTTAGCTTGTTTGCGCAGCGCAGCTCGCAAACGGCTACGCTGGTTTAAGCCTCATTTGGCTATCGGCACGCATATTACACTCAGCTCAGTTAGGGGCACATAGATTTAGTGTGTTAGACCACTGCTCAGCTACGGGCACTCATTTTGCGCCAGTTAAATCACTGCTCATCTACGGGCACATGCACTCACTCTGTTAAACTGTAGCTCAGCTATGAGCACATCTGGCATTTTTTTCTTCTTTTGTTACCTCACATGTCTTCAATATAAATGGGCTATTTCATTACATTTTACATAAATTGTGGTTTTATGTGTACATATTTGTCAGGGACTTGTTTCCTGCTTATTTTGAAAAAAAAAATTGGTGTTGTGGCGGCTCGAACCATGAATGCCTGCTCTTCAGCCAACATCTCTACCGCTACGCTATTGCTTCCTGGCTTATTTTGCATATTTAGTTCTTATATGCTTTCCCACTGACTGCTAACTGTAGCTGCACTACAGGCACACCCGCGCAAACGAGTGCACTCACGGTTAAACATCTTTACAATTTAAAAAAATATATAACATGTTCATTTATATATATTTTATGTTCATAGTCTGTGGGGGCATGTGTTGTGTTGTGTTTATTCACATTTCCGTGGACTCTGTTGTGGGTGTTTACTTTGGGCACATTTACACTTCTGGGGGCATGCCCGCTTGCAGGGCTCAGCCTACGGACACGCCCCCTACTGTCTTACACGGACCGTGTTAGACTTAGGTGTGATTCAGCATGCTGTCATGAATATGCAAAGCATGCTGACATCACTCCGTTTAACTGCAGCCTCCGTGTAAGAGTTATAACTCTTACACGGAGGCTTCGTGAATCCTGGGGTATATCTCATATATGGTGAGGGGACTAATGCATTTCAGTATGGGAAGCATAATAGAAGTTATCATTGCATAATTCTCTATGGTGTTATGGGCAATTGATTATGAACTGCATTAAATTGCATTGTGAAGCAAATGAACCACGAGCCTTTAAAAATGTATGATTGGTATATGAAGTTAACATACTTGTTTTAAATTTTAGCCAAGTATTTGCACATCAGTGACTGCCGGTCAAACGAACTGGGGGGGGGGGGTAAACATTTAATTTTGTCAACTCTGCTATAATACAAACTTTTACAAAATGTTACATCGCAAATATTCCAAAGCAGAAATTTCAGTGAGTGATTACTTGGGGTTGTACTTACAACTGGTAAGGACAGCACATTTCCTATGTCAGTAGCCAGAGTAAAAAGCATTGCCCTGCCTTTACGTTTGAAATTACTTCTAGAAGGAAGGCAGTTACTCTGGTTCTTTGCATAAGTCTTGGGAAAATCAGTTATAGTCCTGTGCTTGTTTCTCCTGAAATAATTATATTAAACCAATTACAGTGGTACAATGCATGACAATGTGGGGGGGGGGGGGCATGAAATGTGAGACCAACCCAGAAGATGATATTCAGATGTTAGTGCCATGGGCTATTTGGAATTAAAGTGGGAAGAGGCGGGTTTAATTGCTTAAAAATAAGACACTTATTTAGGAAAGGAATAAAAATATCACAGATGAAGGGAGATGTTGGCAGATGTGAAACTAGTTGGCTGAAAAGCTCTGTGGTTTCAGGGTGAATAGCACAGGATGCCTAGTAACTATGAACCTGTTTTCAGTTTGCTATCCACTCCCTGGCCTTTTGCAATATTACCAGCTTACCATTTTTTTAATGTAACATAGGCAATTTATTCTTCAAGAGCAACGGGCACTGAATTTGCAGATAAAACATTGAAATATAAAGTTGTTTGCTAGCAACAACCTTTTCATTAGTAACAGATTTTTATTTTATTTTATTTATTTTATTTTACATTTGTTGACCGGGCTAGTCTAGCTGGATACATGTCCATTTTCAGTAGACGCCCGGGAAAAAAACAAGAAAGAGAAAGAATAAATAATATCAGCAGATCAGTAATTATTAAATTATTAATAGGCAAAAAAAAGCAATAAAAGCATTTTATATAACATCATAGGCACAAATAAAAAAAAACAAGAAGGTCATACATATTGTTTAAGAGTTAGAGGCTTATGTAGATGTAGATGGCTGCTACATTTGTTCGACCTTTAAGTTTTTGGGTGTAGAGGTTTTTGGTGGGGCCCAGATGTTTTTAGAGCTGCTGCATAGCTGTTGCAGAGCATTAGGGCATGGCCAGGAACTTGGGAGTTTTTTTTGAATTTTTGAATTGGTGAAGGTCTTCAAGGGTTGTCCAGGATGGTTGGGGTATTTGCTTCCAGAATTGGCATAGATTGGCATAGAATCTCCCGAATTGTTTGTTTAATGGTCTGTACTTGTACTTGTAGACATGACCATGACCTGAGGGTAGGAAGGTTGGAATATAGGGTTGTTCATTTTGTTCAGTGGCTGTTTTGTCTGGATGGCTTGTGCTTTTGGTTAAGTTGTGAGTTGTTTAAGTTTGAGACAGTTCTAACAGTTCCAGTATTCCAGTCCAGTGTATTTTGGCAGTGATAGGGTGCGATAGCTATATGGTTATCCTGTTTGGATATTATATGTTATAGTTTTAGGTTTTAGTTTGTTGATCTCTCTCTTGGAGAATATGAGAAAGGAAAGGAGCGTAAAGGGAGTGGGAGAGGCTATAGTTAGTGTGGGTCCGTTTAGTTTGGTTTGTTCTGTTATTCTATACCTTTATCATGGACCTTATTTTTAGTTTTTGTTTTACCGACGACTTAATGTCCAGCTCATCATTATCAATCAAATTTCAAGTTGATTGGGTGGTGTGAGTTAGTTTGGTGTGAGAAAGTCCGTTCGATTATGGTTGTTGTGTTGGACATGGTTGGTTGGGTTGGTTGTGGAGAGGTCCTTTTCCTTTGGTTTAAAGTGGGGTGGGGAAAAAATTTAGTTGGAAAGTTCTTTGGGAGTAAAAGTTTTAGTCTGAACCATTTTTCGAGAACTTTTTCAAGCAGTTTTGCAGTTGTGACTGGGACTTGGAGCCTAGTGAGCTGATAGAGAGCAGATCAGGGTGGGAGTCGCCTGCATATTGGCAGGAGGCAATGAAGCATGGATGATATGTGTCCTACCATGATGGAAAAAGAAGGGAGTGGGGATAAGGGGGAGGGGCTTGTTAATGTTAGATGTTAGTTAAGAGTGATAGCCTGATTTTGTGTTTGCCACTAGACATTCTTGATTCTAGAGGAGAGACTTATGGTTGATTTGCTAAGGTGATAGGTGATGATTTTGAGTGTGTTGCAGTGTGATTGGGTCGCAACCATGCGCTGACCATGATTAAGCTTGAGATGCAGTTGGAAATTAATATATTATGGGAAATTGTTTAGCAAGTCAACAAAAGGAGAGTGAGAGTGGTGGAGGCATGGTGGGAAGTGGGTGCCATGCTGGGTGTTAGACAGAGTTGTTTTTGTAATGGTTTGTGGTATGAGCTTGGTAAGCAGTGTTTGCTGAATTTTAGCTAGTGGAGACAGAGACAGAATGGTGGAGTAGTTAGAGGTGTGTGTGGTGGGCCCTCCTTTTTATGAGAGAGGGAGATAATATAAGAGATTTTGAAGATTGGAATAGTAGCTTCAGAGATAGTCCGTGTTGGAGATGATCCGAAAATCAGAGTAAGTAAGCTATTAGGGAGTAAAAGTAGATGTAATTTGTAAGTAATTTGCTGGTAGGTGAAGTCTGGTTGGCTCAAGAGGGTTTGGTTGTTAGTTAATGGGTTTGTTTGGTTGAGGGGTTGAGAGGGTTGAGAGTTGGGAAGTTTTAAGCTGATTACGAGAGAAAGGGTGAAGCTGCGAAGTAGTAAGCTGATTGGCGTAAAAAGAATTAAAAGTATTGGCTATATCACCTGGATCTTTGCCCATGAGTTTCTCCGGGTTGGGTGGTAGTCGGGGGGTTGGATGAAAAGAGGTGATTAAATCCAGCCCAGAATTTTTAGGATTATGATTGTGTTTTGGTGTTTGTGTTTAATTGGTGTTTTTTATGGTTTTATCCCACACTTGGTTGAGTTTCTAAGCTGTTATGAACTGTATTATTCAAGGGGGTTTTAGGGTTTTAGTATGGTTTATTTTATGGGTTCGCCAGTTATTTTTTTGGTTTTAGTTCTTTTATTATTTAAGGTTAGATCCGCTCCTAGTTCCTTAGTTCTAAGCTGAGGAGCTGAGTGTAAGTCTCTGAGGGAAGTGAGGATTAAGTATGACACACACTCATCTAGCTAAGAGTTTTTTAGGATTTTTAAATTGGTCCAATTACATGCTTTGGAAATTGTCTGAATCAAAAATTCTTGCTGTGCCTAACTTCTAATACAGTTGAGGGTTATGGGAAGGTTTTTAGTAGTACATTTGTTGTTGTTTATAATAACCAGCTGGATCCTTGTTAGTAAGAATCCAGTCGATGATGCTCTTTTTTTTTTTTTTTCCAATTCTAGATAGTAGAAGTGGGTGGGAGAAAGCTTTGTAAGTTGGATGGGGAGAGATTTTGAGTGTTCGAGAAAGAGGACCAATCAATAATAACGCCCCTAGAATTAAGGTTTTTTGGGGATAGTTGGTAGCAAACCAACTAAGAGAGATTCTAGGTTAGGTTATCAATTTGCCAGGTGGTATTGGCATATATTACTATGAATAATAGCTTTTGGTTGTTTAGGCATAGCTGTCAGTTCTGATGGCAGGGGTTAGGATTTTTTAGGTTTCATTGATTGGTTCATTGTGATGTTCATTCTTTGTGAAGGACAGCTATTCCCTTTCTAGTTATTCTTAGTTATTGCCACCCTTATGATTATCCACCAGATGATATGATCTTCCTCATCTTTAGGGGTTTGAGCCATGTTTCTTTCTTGGTGCTACATGAGGGGGAGGGTGGCAAGGCAAGCATGGCAAGGCATGCAAGTTTTGAATTTTATTTTATATTGATTGTGAAGAGAAGGTGAGGGAGCAGATTGAGGTAGAGCTAGGCAGGAGCAGGGGTCTGGCAGGGGGGCCCAAAATTAGAGCTATGGGTGCTGTTGGGGGTGTTCGAGCTTATGGGTGTTGCTAGGGTGGGGGGCACCATATCACCATCTTTTGTGATCACCATCTTTATATTTGTATTTTTTTTGTAGTAAAATTTTTTTGGAGTTTAATTAGTATTTTAAGTGCTTTAGGGATTGTGGGTGGTTTTTGATGGCCTGAGGGGGGGGTAGGGAGGTGGGAGGGTAGTGGGAGGCAGGTTATTGGGGAGTGGTGGGGGAGGCATGAGATTGGAGGGGGGAGGTAGGTAGGAGCTAGTGGGAGTTGACGCTTCTGATATGGCTAGATAAGAAATAAATGAAAAGAGGAAGTGAAATGAGAAGAGCTAAAAAAAATGTTGGAGGAGATGTTGAAAGAGGTAGTGTTGTGGGGGACATGTTGGAATTAGAAAAGTAAAAAAGGGGAAGCTGGGAGGGGAGAGGTAAAAGGGGGAAAGAGAGAGGAGGAAGGAGCGGGTAAGAGGAGGAAGAGAAATTTTGGTAGATTGAAGGGAGTAACCTGGGGAGGGAGAGGAGCCAGAGTGAGAGGAGGGAGAGTGAGGTGAGGGTAGTGGATGAATGTGTTGTGGGGGGGGTGATGAAATAGTGGGGTAATAAATGTAGAGGGGGTGGGGGCGGGGAGGGGGGGGAAGTGGCGCGAGGTGCAGCTGCAGGGGCGGGAGCTGTGAACAGAAGCCAAGACTCTTCCAGGATTTTCAGGTGGTCTTAAAGGTAACAGTGTTCAATGTCAGCTTGCTGTTTTTTTAATAGGTAGCCTAACAGAGTAATTAACTGGTGTGGTACTCTTACTGATACCTGTAAGATTACTTCTACATTTACCTAGTTACTTTTTACTTAGGACCTATTTTTAGTGGTCTCTAATGTGGAATTATTCAGATGACTTTACTTCTGCAGCAATTGTGCATATTGACTATTATTGGTGGATTGTAATGACAGAAGTTTAAGTGGCCTTTTATGGTTGAAATGTTCTGAAATGGGCAGTTTTGTCATTATTGGTTCATATGTTTTGTTTCATTACTTACTAGAAAAATGTTCAAAACGATAAATGTAAAACATGCTCTAACAAGTAGTGCTGTATTATACAAGGGATATAATTTAGTTATTATATATTATAATTTACAATCAGGAAAGTGAATCAAAGAACTTTTGCATGGTCCTAAAAATGTGTGCAAAGTGCCTATGATTTTAAGTGTCCCCTGATTATTTCTGGATTTCTCCCTGATTCATTGAGAGTTAGACTGGTCATTTTCGAAGAAAGGGTGGTGCATTACATTTAATAAATAATTATAGACTTCTTTTATTTCAGAAAGTGTATATTACTTCACATTCTCTTATTCTGTCAATGTCTCAAGGTTATGGTAGCAATATTTTAAACATTTCCCTGATTAATTCTTTATTTGTCCCTGATTCTGGTCTGATTTGTCCTTGATTGTATGAGTTAATGGATTTAGTTGGGAGAAGAAGATATGGAGAGGTTGGAAAAGCAGGTGTTAAAAAGCATGTTTTTTTTTAAATAGCTGTACTTTAATACTGTGACATAGTGATTTTCTACTGAGTATATTTCATTTTATTAATGATTTCTGATGACTTTATTTATCGATGTGTGTCTTATTGAATTTTACAAATGTACAGTATTTGCTAACTTAATACTTCTGGCAGAAAGTCTACTTCAGCCAGGCCCCATGGAAATGGTGTGTTTTCATACAGTGTGAAAAAAGGGTGTTCCATGTTTTGACTGTTTATCACACATTGCTAGGGTATATCTGCGGTGGTGCAGTGGTAGCATTGTTGCCTCACAGCAAGAGGTTCTCCCATTCGATTCTCAGCTAGTGAGTGGGGAGTGTCTTCTGTGTGGAGTATGCATGTCCTCCCCACGGGTCGAGTGGCGTTCCGAAAGACATGTGTAAATGGGCGTGCCTTCGTTGAAGGTTGGGCGTCGAGCTGGCAACTCGGCACTGTGAAAATCTACTGCCAATCATTAGCGGACAGGAGTTCCGCTGTGGTGACCCCTAACCGGGAAAAGCCGAAAGACAACAACATCACACATTGCTAGGGAATGTGTTCCACATTGGCCTCTTATGAGGTTGAGGCCTATGCTAAAGAGTGATAGAAAACTTCCAGGATCCTTGGATAGTATGGATAGTAATCAGATGTTAGGAGGTAATACACTTAGAAGGGGAAATTTGGATAAAAAATTACAACATACTGTTGGCACAACTCATAGCACATAGCATTCATAATAGATCATTAGAATTAGTCTGGAGCAACATTTACTGCATTTTTAGCACTACAAGTAGGTAAAAGCTAATGATGACAAGACTCCGACCCTGCCCTGGTACTGTGGGACTCTCACCCACTAAAATACCCCCTAACACTGGGACAATTCTAGCCTGCTAGAAATCATATCCTTACCTTGCTGTATAATAAACAGCATTGGTTTTCCATACTCCATAATTTGTGACTATCTAGCTATAAAGACTAGTCTTTTAGAGTTTTTCAACTGTTAAATGCTATTCTTCATCATTGTAACACTGTGTATACACGTTTAATACTGGACTTATATGCATGTGCTTACTTGTGTGAGTAAATCTCAATATTATAATTGATAAACTATACTTATGTAAAAAGTAACACGTTACTTTAGTTAGTAACTAGTAATAGTAAATTTTTTTTTAGAAAAGTAATAGTAATATATTACTTTCACTGAAAAGTAACTAGTAATTTATTACTTTTATACATAACTCGAAAAAACTTTTGAAACTCAAAACGAATCACAACCAGAACCAGTCCTGTTGCACAAATCCAAATACCACATTAGGACAGTATATTTAGTGCTTTCATCCACTTTTTATTGTGTGAACTTCTTCAGAAAAAACAGATTTACCCTGCCCAAACTTCCTTTTTATACCTTGCCTCTAATGACATACAGGAAATGACATCAAATTAATTTATAATAAAAATAAAAATAGAAAAATCTTTTCTGCATAAATAGATAAATACATCCATGTGTCTTCAGTTATATAAAATACATTTCTTTCTATATGTCTTTGAAATTAAAAAAATGCTTTATACAAGTAAATATAAAATGTACATGTGTGAATTCATCTGTATAATAAAAAGCATTTTAAATTTATGGATTCATTTAGTCCAGGTGCATTATCTGCACCTAGGTACAACTGCCAAAATGCTTCCTTACACTCTAATATGTTGTTAAGATCACCTTCAAACAAGACTTTGTCCATCTTCTCTAAGACAAAAAAATACAATTTTTTTAAAATCAGGACAAACAAGTGCATGTCTAGCTAGAGAGTTTGTTTTGTCTTTCTTTTTAATGGCCAAATTGTGCTCGTATATCCTGTGTTTTAAACTTCTTACAGTTTTTCCGATGTAGTAACTTTCGCAGGACATACATGTAGCAATATATACAACATATTCACTATTACAGTTGTAATAGTTTTTTGCCCAAAAAGTTTTGTTTGAATGACTAAGAGTCACAAAAGAAGAGTTGTTAATGAACCTGCATTGTTTGCAGTTTCGACAAGCATAGGTGCCCTTTTTGTTGCATCCTATCCTGATCGTACTGGAGGTTGTGTTGTTTCCAGATTCTACCATGCTCTTAATGTTGGTTACCTTCTTATATGTAAATCTGGGTGCCACTCCTAATGTCGCCACTAACTCTTTGTTCCTAAGTATAACTCTCTAGTTGTTCTCTATGATGTTTTTGATGTGCCACATTTCATTAACTATAGGTATAGAAAATGCACTCATGTACCTCTATGATTTGTTTTCAAACTCACTTGATATGTTGTCCTTCACCGGACCAACCATTATATCAGTAGAATGCAAAATGGGTGAAGCTACCCCCCCTTCTTAGTACCATAACTTCATTTTCTATCTTTTTTAACCACTCCTGAGTATAACCTCTGGATATAAAAAGTGATCTCAAAAACTGAACTTCTTCTGTGTAAATGTCGTTGTCAGATGTTAATCTACTGAATCTAATAATCTGTCCTTTTATAACTCCCCTTTTCATGTGCTGTGGATGTAAACTGTCTTTGTGCAAGTATTGGTTAACAAATACTGGTTTTCTGTAAACCCTACTTACAAACTTTTTTCTCTCTATGTCTATGCTTACATGTAGATCTAAAAAAATGATAGAATCCCCAAATCCACTGATTTTAAATTCCAAAAAATCTGTAGTGGAATTGAGGTCCCTTACCATATCCACAAATTCCTCATAGTTTCCCTTCCAAATAAAGAACAAATCATCTATGTATCTATAGTAGACCTGAACTTTATTAAAACTGGGATGTTGATTTAAAAACTTCAATTCCCAGTTAGCCATAACCAGGTTTGCAAACGCAGGTGCCACCCTTGCCCCCATTGCTACTTCAGACACTTGTTTATACAAAATCCTACTAAATTTGAAAAAGTTGTTATTTAAAACCAAATCCATCAAACTACAGACAGTATTAACTTTTTCACCTGTGAAGTTAGTATCGGTGGTTAAGTATTCTCTAAGATGTTCGATACCCCTTTCTTGATCAATCGAAGTATATAGGGACCTAACATCTAAAGTACCAAAATAAATTTGTTCATCTGTTATGTTATAACCTCTCAACATTTCTAACAAGTACCATGAATCTCTGAGATAGTATCTCGATTTCTGAACAATGGGATTAAGGATGTAATCTAACCATACTGAGATATTTTCTGTTTTGGAATTTTTAGCCGAAATAATCTGTCTAAATGGAGGATTTTTTTTTGGAATACCAAAAAATGTAGCCATTTTTGGAAGTTCAATCTGTAAGAAGTTATAATTTTCATTGTCAATTTCTCCTTGACTAAACATGTCAAAAAGTGTAACATCCAACTTTTTGTAACTCTTAGTGACTTCCTCACAACTGACCCTCTTATAAGTGTCTGTGTCATCGAACATAGCCTCCATAGAGCTTTCATAATCTTTTGTATTCATAATGACTATTTTTCCGCCTTTGTCTGCTCTCATAGTTCTAATCTCTCTGTTCTTACTTAGACTATGTAGTGCATTGTGCTCGTCTTTTGTGAGGTTGTCTTTAAAGTCTCCGTAACTGATTTTTCTAAATTCACTTTCACATATACTCTGAAAAACCTGAAGAGTGGTTTGTAGGGGAGGGTTTAAAGCTCTAGGCTTATTCGGCCTGTCATCTAAATTTGTGCTGTTTGTTTGCTTTAATACATCTTGCATGATGTAACTTAGATTTCATTTTCTTAAATATAATCTAAAATCTATTAACAGTTTGCCTGTATTCATTTTACCGGCAGGAATAAAACAAAAACCTTTTTTCAACACACTTTCTAATTCTAATGACAATGAAATATCAGATAAATTGAGAATGTCAAGACAATAGTTTTGTACACTTTTGTAATTTACCATTTTTTCTTGTTTTTCCCCCTCCCCTTCCCTTTGTTTGGAGTGGAATTATGCCACTTGGTAGTCCATTTGTTTTCTGATTTGTCCATCAGAAAAGGGCCGTTCTTATAACCAGTACTAGTGTTGTCCAAAGAAACAGTCTGAGCATAACTGGCCCTATTTTCATTGTTGTTTTTGTTTCGATGAAACTTCACTTTGTAGAACTAAACCATTGTTACTGTCCATTACTGAATTTGGCATATTTTGGTCAGGTGTTGCCTTTTCAGTATTAGTTGCACTACTATTGGAAAGTTGTGTCAATGCCTGACTGTTCCCAGGACCATAGTTGTTTGTCACTGTTTTTTCTTGTATACTTTCATAAATAATGGAAGCCTGGTTTAGTTTGTAGGCAAGGATGTCTCTTTTTAATTTAGACTGCTTTCTGGAAATAATTGTAGCTCTGTGTCTGTCAGCCTTCGCTTCTAGACTGTTGTATAGTTCAATGAAATCCTTAAAACAGCCATAGTTCTTTATTCTTTCATCCACTGATTTGATGTTTTCCTTAATTTTAATAATTTCCTTGCCATAATGTACCATAGGATATGCATCATATTTAGACCAGTCTCATTGTATAAATCTATGAGTTTTGCTCAATTCATCCCAAGGCAAGACACAATTTGGAAATTTCGCTGTTCGTAACCCCTGAGGAACAACTTTACGTGTAATGCACTCTTCCAAGTATTGTATTTCTAAGTTTAGTGTCACATACTTGAAAACCTGCTTCTCCATTTCGTAGATTGCTTGTTTACAGTTCACAGTATCCAAATAAGTAATATCATTAAGGCAATTACTTACGTTGGTATTTGTTGTAATGTCTGCAACCATACTGAAGGGATTACTGTTCTGTTTACACACATAATTCCATATGTTTGCTTCAGTGGAAACTGCTCGCTCATTCGAAACGCCATATCCGTTAGTATCCGCTTTTGATTTTCCATCATTTGCGTGATGTAGTAAGACGTTACAACACGCCTGTCTCACACCAGTAGCATCGTTCTTATTTAGCTGCATATTAGCAAGTTGATCCAAATTTTCTTTTACTATTTTAGTGATAGTGTTTACCAAATCATTTTTAAGGTTAGACACATAAGAACCACTCCCACCACTTTCAGGAATCGGGTAGGTAGACAAATTTAATAATGTGTCTTGACTTGAAACTTCCGAGGCCATTGGATAGTGCCCAGTAACTGGAAACAATAAGACCAAAAACTTGAAAAAACTTTTGAAACTCAAAACGAACCACAAACAGAACCAGTCCTGTTGCACAAATCCAAATACCACACTAGGACAGTATATGTAGCGCTTTCATCCACTTTTTATTGCGTGAACTTCTTCAGAAAAAACAGATTTACCCTACCCAAACTTCCTTTTTATACCTTGCCTCTAATGACATACAGGAAATGACATCAAATTAATTTATAATAAAAATAGAAAAATCTTTTCTACATAACTAACACAACACTGTATAAGTTTTTCTGTAGGTGAAAATGGAGACTGTGTGTATACATAAAGGGGTGAGGAGGGGAAGAACAGAAATGGGAAAGATAACATTGGCTAGTTAGTGTGTGGGGTCACTGACAAAGCTGGTAATTGTGCAAGCCCTGCTTTCAGGTGATTAAAGATGGGGTGTCAGACTATCAGTTGTATGAGCTACTACAGTGCCTTACCTAATATGCAGAGTAGAAATGCTGGGGGAGTAGGAGGAAGGAATGCACACTGTACTCTAGGCATAGTAAAATTACCCTTCTCCACACAGAGATACCTGATGTAAGTAGCCCCCTACCTGCAAACATGTCCATAGTCTATTCCAAAGGTGGGGGATGGTTTGGGTATGAAACCCATCATGCCAGCAGTTGCTATTAATCTTACACTGGAGGTCTAGATCTTTAGAATGGGTTTATTATACTGTTTGTTCTATAAAGGTGGTGAAGATCAAGACTGCATGATCAGTAATGTACTGACAAAGCCACTAATCACAAAATGCACAGATGTAATTTAGCCGTGCCATATACTTCAGTAATCACTTGAGCAGACCCCCCCCCAGCAAAGCCACTAATCAGAAAATGCACAGATGTAATTCCGCCGTGCCATATACTTCAGTAATCACTCGAGCAGACCCCCCCATAGCAAAGCCACTAATCAGAAAATGCAAAGATGTAATTCTGCCGTGCCATATACTTCAGTAATCACTCGAGCAGACCCCCTAGCAAAGCCATTAATCACAAAATGCACAGATGTAATTCCGCCGTGCCATATACTTCAGTAATCACTCGAGCAGACCCCCTAGCAAAGCCACTAATCACAAAATGCACAGATGTAATTCCCCAGTGCTAGATATTTCAGTAATTACTCACGCAGACCCCCACATATGCTGTGCACCTGTTTTACTGCATTTTTTCACGTTGGATTACTTGTTCGTATTCATTTCACTTAAGTGGTAATTCTGTATGTTATCGATTGAACAGGGCTTTGCACAGGTTATGTAGCTTTCTGTGGGTGGCTTTCTACTTTAATTCTGACAGAAGGTTTAGTATTTTTAAATATTCTTTTAACAGTGCAGTGAGGGATTCATTTGTTTATCATTTAGTTAATTTAATATTATTTACTTTACATTTTAGAGATAGTTTCCTGATGATGCTGTTATACATCTGCCTGATACTGGGTCTGATTTTCTTTTCTTTTTCTTATTATTTTATCTGAATCTCTTTGTTTTAATTCCTTATTCAACTCAGTCCTGCTTAGCCCTACAGCTGTTCAGTCCATTATCTCCTGCCAGGCTGTGCCCAATGTGACCCTGTTTCTCAGAGCGTTGACTGTATTCATAGATTCGTAGATCAGTGGCATCTCTCCGTTTGCACTTCCTTTTCCTGGAGGTATTACCAGTCGATAGAGGAGTAACGTTGTGGATACCTACCCAGTCATCTAGGTTATGTATAAAGGAGAATAGTGATTTCCACTGATTAACATACAAAGGAAGATCATCCCAGAGGTTTGGGAGGTACCGGCTTATAAACCTGTCCCTCCACTGTGTTGTATTTATCTGTTGCCAAGGTTTTCATCCTTGGTTCAAGTATATGTGGAGCCACTGGACTAGCAGATACACAGGAGGACCAACACAACTGGGTTTCTAAATGGCTTGATATGCGAGACGTGATGCACGTTAGTAATGTCTGTGGAGTGAGGTATCGCACAGGGGCATGATTTATGGCACTAGAAGCCATCATGTATGCTGCAGTAGGTCAGCACACCCTAGCCTATCATCCCTTCCAGCATGCTGACAACTGGGTTGTTTAGATGGGCAGGCAATGAGGAGTGGCAAGAGGATGTGTCCATCTCAGGTACTTACAGAAGTCTACTTCCTAGCCCTCTCACATACCCTGCCTGGCAATCAATGTAGATATAAGTTCTGGATTCCTCTAGGGCCAAGCAAGATCTCTGAAGAGGATTCAATGCTTTGCCTAAACATTTATTTATTATGACTCTTACTGAAAGGTGTACTGCATTTTTGTTTGGTGAACATTGTGCTGTCATTTCAGAGCTTGTATCCTGTGAAATCATCTAACAGAAAATATGCAAACTGTAACATTACTCTGTGTATAACACTCACAACTTAAGAACAGAGAAATGAACCACAAGTATCTTCTGGTATTTTAAAATGTAGTTTGAAGCCTCTGGGTACTATAAGCTGATGTAAATATCCAGTAATGCTAGCCATTGGCCCACTTAGCTGATGACATACCTTCTAAAGCCTGTCTGTCATTAGTTCAGTGCTGCATTATAGCTTAACTTATGATAGAGAAGAAAGCAAGGCAGCCATTGGTAGAGATGGGGTCATGTGACACTGTCTGCTATGTTGGTTAAAATTGTAGCACAGGATGGAAAGCAGAGCAGTTGAGTGGTATGAATATGGCCTCAGTCACACACACACACACACACACACACACACACACACACGCACACACACACACACACACACACACACACACATTTTATTGCTGTTTGATGTTTTTAATAAAAGTTATGCCACAGTGGAGAGCCATAAAAAGAAATTAGGGAACTGAAAAATGCTTAAACAAAGCTAGAGATGTGGGCTTGGAACAATAGTTGAGCAAGAATGTGCACACTGTTGTGTATAGGAAGGACTTTTACTGGTTCCAGTATGATTTATAATTTGAAATGTTACTTTATTTTACATTATTTGCATCACAAAATTCATAGTGTATTGTGCTTTAGTATATCTGTGCTATTGGGACATGTCGTTGAAGAAGTGGTCTTTTGACAATCTACGTTAGAAATAAATGAATAAATGAAGAAACCCCAGACTGAGTACTGACTACAGAAAAATTATTATTAATTATGTTTTATGAGCTGGGTATTAAGGGGGAAGGGTCATCTTTCATGCTAGCTAGTATTCAACATTATGTATTTGTTTGTTATTCAATTACATATAGAAATTTTACCTACAACATGGGATCCTACCACAGTACAAGTATTTAGTGCAGAAACAGCTGAGTACTAGGTGAAATTCTGACATACCCACCCAATACATTATTAAACCATGCAAAGGGAACCCTGCACAGCCTATGAGAGGCAAGTGGGTAGGAGCCACAGGAGAAAAGATTGAAATAGATGTACAGCTGAAGCTTACCAATATGTAAATAGCACAAATACCACAAAATGGAAATCTGGAATCAGCCACACTGGTCATATGTCAAGGTAATATACTTACTAAAAGTAGACTGATAATACGGGTGACAGGCTAAGCACTGGGGCTCATGAAAATAAAGCAGAAAATCACGTATGAATAAAAGCAAAGCAGGAGGGGACACTTTCACAAAATTTAAGTCAAATTATATCAACATTGGTATGACAGTAGAAAAGTTCATTCAGAAAATGAAAGTGAGACGTGTAAATGCATGCAAATCATGGAGCCATAGGAAGGTGCACAAAAGGTACAATAGAGGCATAGCAGAAAATAAGGGGTGGTGTGTAGTACAAAATAAGGGGTGGTGTATAGTACAAAATAAGGGGTGGTGTACAGTACAAAATAAGGGCTGGTGTACAGTACAAAATAAGGGGTGGTGTACAGAACAAAATAAGGGGTGGTGTATAGTACAAAATAAGGGGTGGTGTATAAGTACAAAATAAGGGTTGGTGTATAGTACAAAATAAGGGGTGGTGTATAGTACAAAACAAGGAGTGACTACAGCAGCAGCACATCCGATTCACTGAACTCATGCATGTCTTGAATAGCAGCAGGGCAGGCTTCTGGCAGGTGGAATGGCTAGTTATATCTGGCATGGATTAGATAATGTGCTGTAGCAGAAATAGTAGCAGCACTAAAATAGCAAAACGTCAAACTCCAGTTGCACACATCTATGTTACAAACACCAGAATTTGTTAGCCTTAGTAAACTGACATGATATGGAGCTTGAATAGTTGATGCTAATGGTATCTGAGACAGTACTGCTAATCTGTCACATTCTGGTGCAAAAGTATGTCGATAAAATGCAAATATGCATAATTTTTGGAGCTGAATTAATCCAATAATAAATCTTTAATATAACATTTAATGTAAGAGTCAAGGACATCTAAAAATAAGTGGTGCATTTTATATGAAAACATGTTGATAAGAAAACATGCATTCTAACTCTTGCATTTTGGAGCTTGAATGACTAAGTGTGACACACACACACACACACACACACACACACACACACACACACACACACACACACACACACACACACACACACACACACATTTTATTGCTGTTTGATGTTTTTAATAAAAGTTATGCCACAGTGGGGAGCCATAAAAAGAAATTAGGGAACTGAAAAATGCTTAAACAAAGCTAGAGATGTGGGCTTGGAACAATAGTTGAGCAAGAATGTGCACACTGTTGTGTATAGGAAGGACTTTTACTGGTTCCAGTATGATTTATAATTTGAAATGTTACTTTATTTTACATTATTTGCATCACAAAATTCATAGTGTATTGTGCTTTAGTATATCTGTGCTATTGGGACATGTCGTTGAAGAAGTGGTCTTTTGACAATCTACGTTAGAAATAAATGAAGAAACCCCAGACTGAGTACTGACTACAGAAAAATTATTATTAATTATGTTTTATGAGCTGGGTATTAAGGGGGAAGGGTCATCTTTCATGCTAGCTAGTATTCAACATTATGTATTTGTTTGTTATTCAATTACATATAGAAATTTTACCTACAACATGGGATCCTACCACAGTACAAGTATTTAGTGCAGAAACAGCTGAGTACTAGGTGAAATTCTGACATACCCACCCAATACATTATTAAACCATGCAAAGGGAACCCTGCACAGCCTATGAGAGGCAAGTGGGTAGGAGCCACAGGAGAAAAGATTGGAAATAGATGTACAGCTGAAGCTTACCAATATGTAAATAGCACAAATACCACAAAATGGAAATCTGGAATCAGCCACACTGGTCATATGTCAAGGTAATATACTTACTAAAAGTAGACTGATAATACGGGTGACAGGCTAAGCACTGGGGCTCATGAAAATAAAGCAGAAAATCACGTATGAATAAAAGCAAAGCAGGAGGGGACACTTTCACAAAATTTAAGTCAAATTATATCAACATTGGTATGACAGTAGAAAAGTTCATTCAGAAAATGAAAGTGAGACGTGTAAATGCATGCAAATCATGGAGCCATAGGAAGGTGCACAAAAGGTACAATAGAGGCATAGCAGAAAATAAGGGGTGGTGTGTAGTACAAAATAAGGGGTGGTGTATAGTACAAAATAAGGGGTGGTGTACAGTACAAAATAAGGGCTGGTGTACAGTACAAAATAAGGGGTGGTGTACAGAACAAAATAAGGGGTGGTGTATAGTACAAAATAAGGGGTGGTGTATAGTACAAAATAAGGGGTGGTGTATAAGTACAAAATAAGGGTTGGTGTATAGTACAAAATAAGGGGTGGTGTATAGTACAAAACAAGGAGTGACTACAGCAGCAGCACATCCGATTCACTGAACTCATGCATGTCTTGAATAGCAGCAGGGCAGGCTTCTGGCAGGTGGAATGGCTAGTTATATCTGGCATGGATTAGATAATGTGCTGTAGCAGAAATAGTAGCAGCACTAAAATAGCAAAACGGCAAACTCCAGTTGCACACATCTACGTTACAAACACCAGAATTTGTTAGCCTTAGTAAACTGACATGATATGGAGCTTGAATAGTTGATGCTAATGGTATCTGAGACAGTACTGCTAATCTGTCACATACTGGTGCAAAAGTATGTCGATAAAATGCAAATATGCATAATTTTTGGAGCTGAATTAATCCAATAATAAATCTTTAATATAACATTTAATGTAAGAGTCAAGGACATCTAAAAATAAGTGGTGCATTTTATATGATTGCACATGACCTTAAATTGCACAAGTGAAAATACTTAGAGGTTATAGAGAGCAATACAGTTAGATGCAACAGTTTCATAGAGAGTATGTTTGCAGTGCATGAAGGAAATATACACAGCAAAGTCGGTGAGACAAATTCTATAGCTTATTCCTAGACATCCCGGGTTTTTGACAGCATTGAGTTAATGTACTCTGCAGTGTTTCAGCAGCTGTTAACTCTTATTTATTTATTCACATTTATTTTTGTTTTAGGATGTTCAAATGGAAAGCCATAATTTTTGGTGGAGTCCCATGGAGAACAACTCAAGGAATATTAAATTATATGAAGTCAATATTCATCAAGAACAATTTTGTAGCAATATTAGACCATATTATATAATTCAGGGCAGTGTGAAATGACACAAAAATATGCATCAGGCATGCACAGAGAATATTAATTTGATATCATACTTGTAAAGGTTATTTGAAAACATGTTGATAAGAAAACATGCATTCTAACTCTTGCATTTTGGAGCTTGAATGACTAAGTGTGACACACACACACACACACACATACACACACACACACACACACACACACACACACACACACATACACGTGTAAAGTACACTAATGACCACTAGGGCCTTTATAAGCTTGACTGTACAACCCAAATGTGACCCACAAATTTGATTTGTATAGGGGGTGATTTGCTGACTACCTCAGTCCATCAGAGACATAAGCACCAGACCAGGGGTGAATTTCCAAAGACCCATCCATTGGTCCCAGTTGCCCTTAAATAAGGTTTGGGAGGAACTCTGCTTCACATGGCTGGAACACCTGTTCCAGAGAATGGGAATTCACTGAGAAATATATTTGTTTGTCGAACGTGTCCTATTTATGTTGCAAATAAAATTTAGGTCTTTGACTCTAGTAGTTCTGATGCTGTTTGTTTTGCAGATGTGCAAGAGGTTTATCAAAACAGGGTTCAGGGATGCTTTGCATGCCAGGCGAAGATCTCAGTAGTATGTAGGATACAGAGTAAAGAGACAGGGCTTTGAGACAATCAGTCTAGGACATTTTGTTTCCTCTCTGTTTTCTTTTTTGCAAAGAACCTTTGTTGACATTCCAGTTACTACATGGGTCTGGTCTAGTACCTACTAAATGGGACATTATACACTATGATGGTCTGATGAGGGCTGAGAATTGTGGTACAATGACCTGTCTGGACCTAGGTGCCACGCCTTTACTTATAAGTTGAGCAAAATAGAAATATTTTCTTACTATCTTGTACACATGTTGATCGAAGACTAGGTTACTATCTACAGGAGTTCTCAGATCCCTGACTAGTGAATCAACTTTTAGGGGTATTTTATTGATGAAGTACTTACTCCCATGGATGACCTCCCAAAAGGTACTATAATGCATTTCTTGGAAGTCAGTTTTAAGCCATGGCTTTGGCCCACCAAGTGTTGTGTATGTTAGACCTTCCTAAAGGTGTTCTCATCTTGGGTAATTCATTGACTGTTCCCAGTTTGCAATCATCTGTGAGCTTGGTCAGCCAAACGCATTTGACATTGGCTTTGACATCTGAGAAGTAGATGCCAAAGATGAGCAGGCCCAGCACAAAACCCTGTGGGACTCTACTGGTGACCGGCCTCTTTATGGAAGTGTCCTCACCAATTTTAACCTACTGGGTCCTATCCATGAGACATTTTACTATCCAGTGTTATATAGGGGTTTATGCCTAGTTCCATAAGATTTGTTGACAATGCCCAAGTGGGATATTGTATCAAATGCTTTAGCCAGATCTAGGTAGGCAGTATGCACTGCCTCCCCCTCATCCACTGCCGTATTGACCTATTCAAAGAAGCCCACCAGGTTCATTAAGCATGACTTTCTTCTGACAAAGCCACAAACTGAGATTGGCCCAGTGTCTGGAGGTCTCCCATGTCCTTGTTTTTAATTTCCATGATAATTCTTTCCATGTTTTTGCAAATGAGACTGGTCAGACTACTGGGTCTGTAGTTTCCAAAATCTGTTGAAGGTCCTCCCTTACAAATGGGGATGACTATTGCATTCCTCCATTCTCATGGCACAAAGCCTGTTTTAAGCCTCTTTTAAGACTACTGTTAGATAGTGACACCAGGGATCCTGATAAGTTGTATTTCAGACTGTTCAGGAGGTATCCTGGGATGTTATTGGGGCCCATTGAGGGTGTGTTCTTGGTTTTAGTGAGCACAGTCAGTGCAAGCTCCCTAGTTATCTTTGGAGAGGTTATGTTTGAGGGTATTTCTTGGGGTATGGTTGGGGGGGAGAGGGGATAAAGCTGAAATGAAATTCATTCGCTATCACGTTTGCTATATTGCCAGGCTCAGTGAATGTGGGTGTCTATCATCACTGAAACAGGCCTTATGGCTATCTTTCTCCTGAGAGAATATCTTAACCTCAAAGTTGGTTTTGTTTGACCTAATTAGCTCTTTTAGCTGCCTATTTAGTTTGAGGAGAGAGTTTTATCTTTATGGGATTACCCTTCCTGATTTTTGTCATAATTTTTTTTCTTGTGTTATACATCTTGTTTAATTTGGGATGCCACCATGGCCTCTACTCAGTCATTTACATGGTTGTACAGAGTTTCTGAGAGCAATTCATCATAGGCTGCTGTGTTCTCAGGGTTTGGAGGGGCACTGAAATTTTGACAAAGCATCACTTAATGAAATGTAGTTTGCCTAGGAATTGTTCCTAATTGTTACTGGCTTTACTGGAGTTAGTTGATTTTTGATTTTGATGAAAACAGCTTTATGGTCAGACCTTAACAGAAAGGATGAGGCATTGTGGTGGTGGTGGTGGTGGTGGTGGTGGGGGGGGTGCAGTGTTCTCCTGTATTTGTGAGTATGAGGTGCAGTATGTTATAGCCTCTAGTGGGTGTTTTCACTAATTGGTCAGGGGTGTTTGTATTTATGAAGAATATCTGTGCCTGTAGATTTGAGGCTGTTTAGGATTCCCAACCTATACAGGAGTAACTAAAGTCTCCCATGAGTAGGGTGTTAGGTTAGATGGTAACTGTCTCCAGTAAGTCCAAGTATCCATTGCAAACATCTCGGGACATGGAGGGTGACTTATAGTTGGCTATGATATACTACAGGATTTTGTCTGTGGTGATCTGCATGTGGAGAAACTCCAGGGCATTATCCTGTTAGACCAACCTAGAGGTATGCTTGTTATTAATGTTTATTGTGATTCCTTCACATTTAGCTGCTCTTGTCTATGCAGCTACTGGTCTAAAAGTGTGGTAGGCACTGAAACTTTTCACTTCCAGGGTACTGTCTGCCTCTTTAAACCATGTTTCAGTAAATGCACAAATGTCTATATTCTTGAGTGTGAGAAGGGTTTGGAGGGAGTGTAGTTTTTATTTTGCTTCTGGCATTGAGCAGTAACATCTTGAGGTTCACTTGAGTTGATTTTGCTATGTCAGTAGGTTTGTCAAGTTGGCATTGCCTAAAAAAGGCACTATGGGGATGGTTAAAGTTTTAGCCATCATTCAAAAGTCTAGAGGGGACAAGTGTAGATCATCCTTGGCAAAGCAATGTGGTCTGTCAACCATACCGTCTGAAGGTGACAGATATTATATCCTCTTAGAATGATACCAGAAAGACAGATAATTGTTAAAGTCAATCATTTTTTGGTCATATTGTGGCATCATCCTTGGTGATGGTAATATGCTTCTCAAGGGTAGGCTCATATCAGCCTGAGACACATAGTCTGAGAGCTCCATAATGTCTTTCTTCATATAGTCCAGAAAGGTATGTCTCTGGTCATTTCCTCCTACATGGACAAAGATGGAATCATACTAGTACCTGTGGTGTAGTGACTTGAGTGCATGAATGATTTGGTGGAACCTGGCTCCAGATAAGCAATTAACCATTATCTTCTTGTTCAGCTTGGCTATGTCCCCTATGATGAGAATCCTGAGAATTGTGTTTGCTTACATTAGGGGCTTAGTATTTGGAGTTCAGTTGGGTATGACTGTATGTGTGGTGTCAGTTGTTTTTTTTTTCTGAGTGCTTTTGGGCTTGCTGAGGCATAGCGTAGACAATGGATGGTCTAGAAGATATTCTTTGGATATCCATCCTGTCAGATCTATTACACATTTATTAGTCCAATGGTGGCATGAACACCCATTCAAGGGATCTCCTGCAACATAAATAGAACATGTTGGAGGGATACGTATGTATCACAGAGAATTCCAGTTCTATGGTATGTGTCACAGAGAATTCCAGTTCTATGGTATGTGTCACACACAATTCCAGTTCTATGCTATGTGTCACAGAGAATTCCAGTTCTATGTAACAGTCTTCCTCTTCACATAAAGTAAAGTACTCTCTTACTGTGTTCAGATATAATTTGGACAAATAGGTTCATAGGTTGGTACTAGGCTTTCGGCCCTAGGGCCTATACAAGCCTAGTCAAACAATTCCCCGGATATTTCTTCCTACAATATTTACTTCCCTGGACCCCTGTCTAGCAGGGCGACTGACATGATCCCTGCGGTGAATTTCCTATCTCCCATCCAATCATCAAGGTTCCTTTTGAAGAGGGCCAATGAGGTGCTCTGCTTGACATGTATGGGCAGTCTATTCCAGAGTATGGGGAGTCTCTGGGTCAGGTACCTATCCCTCCAGCATGTTTTGTTCATTGTGATTACAAGGTTTAGATCCCAAGAGCATGTGGCTCTGAGGGATTGGGATTTCTTTAAGTGGAACATGTCCAACAGCTCAGGGTTTGACATGGCTTTGTATGTTAAGCAGAGATCGCCTCTGAGTAGACGATATGCCACAGAGTGTAGCTGGAGTTTTTTTATACGGTCAGCACTGCTTTTTAACTGCAGTGGTGGTGCTGCGGTAGCGCTGTCGCCTGAGAGTAAGACGTTGTCCCATTTGATTCTCAGCTAGAGCATCTTCTGTCTGGAGACATGCGTGAATGAGCGTACCTTCGTTGAAGGTTGTGCTTCAGGGCTGGCAACTCGGCATGTAAAAATCTACTGCCAATCATTAGCGGACCGGAGTTCCGCTGTGGCGACCCCTAACCGGGAAAAGCCAAAAGACACAACAACAATATGGCATCTGCTTTAGGCCTGTGATTCTTTTAGTGAGGTATCTCTGTGGCCTTTCCAGCTGTTGTACATACCAAATGGGGCATTATACTCTATAATGGGTCTAATGAGGGATGAGTACAGTGGGACAATGACCTCCTTTTTTCTGGATGAAAAGCCCTTAGTGATGAGGTGTGCCAATTTACCCTAAGTTTAGTATCCTTGTACCTTATGGATAGGGGCAATATGTAAATATCCCAACATATCCTAGTTCTGTTAATCTCTGTGTTATTTGTACTCAGAATATAAGGACTAACACTTTGTAGGATTCTCACAGATCAACAGCCTTGTGAGTACCTGTGAATTTAGGTTATTCATAGCATGGAAAGCTAAGCAGACATCACCCCTCAGGAGTCTATATGACACTGATTACAAGGACAGAGCTTTTAGTCTATCAAAGCACTTAAGGGTACTTATACCTGAGATATTTTTGGTGAGGAAACATTGAGGTCTGTCAAACTAATTTAGGTGCTTGGTGAGATACGTGTCAAAGGGTGCATTTGATTCAATTATGGGCCTAATAAGGGATGAATGAATATAGTGGTCTACCTTTTCCGAACATTGAGAAGATACCATGAAGAATGAGCTATACAAGGTAGAAGGATTTTCTATCTGCTCCAATGATGTCATGTTAAAGGAAAGCTTGTTATCAACATATATACTCAAGTCCATAATGACTGTTAAATTCAAGTGGAATTTAATCCAAATGGTAAGCAGTAATGATACTAGATTTATCAAAGGAAACTGTGCTGCATTTCTTGGTGTTGAGGGTAAACCTGTGATTAATACACCCAACATTGGCTTTGTTCAGCCCTTGCTGGAGAATAAGTATCTAAAGAGGATTTGATAACCACCTCTAATTTGCAATCATTAGGAAGCCTTTTTAGCCACAGTCCCTTGATAATGTTTTTTTATAGCTTTATAGGCAAGTACTAGGGTAGCTGCCCTTGCTGGCCATTTTAATCTTAGCAATTTCCCTTTTCTTGTAGGTGCATGGCAAGCAACACTGTGACTGTGACTGGCTTTGCCAAGCTACATGTGGAAGCATTCAAGGGTCCCATATGTGGGAGTCTGCATGTATCAGATAAAAGAAGTAGCTGGCCTTCCTAATGATGCTAGTGTACATGCCAGCCACTAGGGGCAGGAGTGTGTTCTACAGATTCTCTTTATCTCTGCATTGTGGATGGTATAGTGATAGTGCTGTCATGTAGTTCTCTGGCCTGGGGGAGTTAGGGTCTGTCCTTACATGTAAACAGTCCTGATCTTAAGAAGAAAATCCAGACCCTCATACCCTCAGATGAAGACATGCCCCACATCCAGAACAACTAGATGGAAAAGTGTAGACCAGGGTACAGGACACCTTCGTGTCTGTAAGGATGATGGTTTCTTCACATCAACCATTGCTCTGCACTAAGAAGGGTTCCCACAGTCTTAGCAATGAATGGGTTGTGTTCATGACCCATGGTGGAGGTAAAAAACAAAAAAAGACAGAATCATACAGATTTCTCCAAAATGAATTAGGGTATAATAGCTACTAGAAGAAAAGTTAAAAAATTAGAGAATAACATAAGAGATTGGGAAATGTTAATGTACAGAGTAACGGAAAGGAATTTTTCCTTAAAGGCAGAACAATGAATATATATATATATATATATGTATATATATATATATATATATATATATATATATATATATATATATATATATGAAATAGACTTTGTGATGATACAGTGAAAGCAAGCACAATGAAGCAACCCATAATCTTTGAATCGTAGCAAGGTACTAAAATATTTCATTATTTTACTTACTTATTTCACTGTTAGCTGGGTAGCTTTACAACATAGTACATGTATTTACATGCTTCCATTCATCCATCTTTCCATCCATTCATATAACCTTCCATTAATTTTCTGATAACCCATTTTATCCTTTAAGGGGGTTGCAGACCTTAACCTGGCAACCAGTGGGTAAAAAGCAGATCTGTAGAATCGTACAGTCATTTTTTACAAGTATTTACTCTTAACCTGTAGTGTCATCTACAAAAGTTAAGAGTTAAGGAACATAAAGATGAGATGCACAGAATATGTACTGTAATTGGTATGAGAAGGGGTCACATAGGTCTCAGTAGTAGTCTGCATATGATTCATCAGCAAGATTAAGAGAAGAATGATGGTATTTCAAGTAAGGGGATATGCAGGCATTTCAGAGAAGACAGGTGAGTGTTCAAACAGGAGGTCAGGATGGATTATGAAAAAAGCAGTTGGTTTTGGCAGAAGTTTTTATGTAATCAAATAGGGATTTTTGAGAGGAGGGAATGGAAGATTGTGCATATTTACAGGTATGTAGAATAGAGAAGCTTATCTTTGTAGTGTTAATTGTAAACTGCTGTCAAATAAGGTTTAGGGCTGCTGGTGGTAGGATTCCTTAGGGCATAATGGATTTCAATTATGTTAAGTTTCTTAGTGAAAAGTAGCAAAAAGAATTGTAGAGAAGATTATAAAGGATATCTGCAAGCAGGCAGATGGCATTTTCAGAGAGTCTGCAATAATAATAGAGAGGTAGCAATGGTGGGTATGACTTTCTTAATGATTTATAAAATAAAATAGTTTGTATTAGTTCTTTTAATGGCATTTTATTGCCTGGTCATTATAAATAGCAGTCATCTAGCATATTTAGTAAGATGACTTGAAAATGTATATTTATATTGTAGGAGGCAAAAACATTGGAGGTTGTGGATTTGACATAATGCATGAAGGAGAGATATAGGTCTAAATATATTTAAATCAAAAAACAAAAGGCCAGCAAACTGTGGTGTGTAAATGCTTTATTAAAGCATATATGAGTATATGAGTAGTGCAGTAACAAACTGGTTTTGGCTGACCACTTTAAGTAGCCTTCATCAGTGTCAATGAAAAGAAGAATTCTTTTATTGACACTGATGAAGGCTACTTAAATTGTTCAGCCGAAACCGTTTTTTTACTGCTCTACTCATATATGCTTTAATAAAGCATTTACATACCACAGTTTGTTGGCCTTTTTTTTTTTTTTTATTTGGACTTATCCTTTTTGAGGCCGTGCAGTTGCCATACTTGCAAGGGTTGTTTCATTTTCTAAATATATTTATACATACCAGCAAGTGTCAGTGGGAGACTTTTATTGTTTTAGGCATCAGTTAATAAGAGGGATGGAGTTTTTGAGTTTCTGAGGACTGCCAAAGAGCATACTATTGTTTTTTTTTTTTTTTTTTGGATTTATAAGACTTTGAGTGAAACTAGAAGCAGAGTTGTTGGCACTGAAAATGAAATAATTGTTAGAGTTCTTGTGAATTATTACCTGATTTGCAAAGGAGAAGGTCATATTAATAAAGTGCTATTTTAAGTTGTGGGAGATCTACAAAATGGGTATTTATGAATATGAGGAACAGGGTAGGTCTCTAAACTGAACCTTGAGCCACACCTTATTTGAAGACATGGAATTACAGAACTGAACTTTAATATTTTTCAGGTAGTTTGTGAACATGGTGAGAGAAGATTGGAAAAAGCCAAGAGGATCAAGTTTAGAGTAGATCATGACCAGCAAAGCCAAGGCTTTGGAAAAAAATCAAAGAAGATGACTGCAATGAATTTCCTATTGTCCACAGCGAGGTGTATATAAGGCTGCTGGATTAGTATGGCAAAAATATAAATTGTATTAAAGTGGATGCAGTAGAGAAGCTGTCTATAAATTAATTTTCCAATTAGTTTAGCTACTGGGGAGTTTTAGCTATGGTTTGGAAACATTCTGAAGCTGTAGGTTTGTTTATTTTGATGACCAGGTCATTTAAGGTAGTTTTTCATTCAATGAGTACAGCATCTGATTTTGTTGTAAGATTGTATATGGAAGTTACTGGTTTGGCCAGGTATGCTGCTGCTTTCTTTAGGAATATAGGGCAAAGATAATTATAGTCACAGCCTTTTGAGGGAGAAACATTTATGGGGAGTTTATATACAGATGCCACCATGATACCAGGAAGCTTAAGGCATTAAGTTTATAATCTTGACTGGGAATCTGGTTAGGAGAGAGAGAGAGAGAGAGAGAGAGAGGGAGGCCTATAAGCAGTATTGTGGGTAGATACGGCATTTTATAGCATCTAGTATATGGTTTTCTTTTGATTACTATCCATTAAAAGTTTGAGGGAGTGGAGACAAAGCGTCACTGTTTTCTGAAAAGAGAATACTGCTGAGATGTTTTCAGAACAATGTATGGCTTTTTGAGAATTATTTTTGCCTTTAAGCTAAAATGATTTGGCTGTCTTTAATAGAATCTGGGTTTCATTTTTTTATATGAATATCTAGGTTATACTAATGTACTGATTAGGGAATCTTTTACTGTTGTCAAACTTTGCCTCTGTATTTCACTTTTTCTTTCAGTTTTATCTTAATCCAATGGCAATAATACCCTGTATAATGGTGACTCCTGATACGGTAGGTTTGATTCTGTACGGGAAGAGCAGTTGCATTAAGGTACTGATGGACTTCAAAAGTGGATAGATGTTTAATAAGGGGTGCCAATCAAAAATATTAAGCCACATGACTGAATAAATCGAGTTCTTTACTTCTGCAGAAGGTACAGCAAAAGGATATTTTGGGTAGGATATTTTGTTTTAAATTACCCGAAAGTAAGTATATCATAGATATTACTTACAGCATTTGGTGAGACAGATACAGATTTTCAGTGGTGGAGAATGTTGGGAAGTATTATATCAAGAAAAGATTTGTTTCCACTTTGGCTGTTTGGTTCTTTGCATTGCTAAGCTAGCTGAGTAAGCTTATGAAAGGCTACCTTTTTATTAATCTTTTGTTTTTGAGACTACTCAGTTAGTATTTAGATCGCCCAGTAATAAGCAATTATGTTATTTTGTAGAGTATGATGTAGAGGGAATGTATTTTGATTAGTACATAGGGGTTCATATACAAAGGAAATGAATAGTTTAGTATTGTTGCCTACAATCAGTTTGGTTACTAGCCAGGGTCTATGAGGCAATCTTATGTTGAAGATATCACTTGTGTTATAGTCAGATATTATTGGATAGGATTATGATTCTGTACACATTGTACTCTGAGCAGTCGTTTTGGAAAATATAGTTATCCCTAAGTTGTGGAAGAGTGTTATCAGCTTTTAGCATGTGTCTGATTTTCCGAGAATATCAAGGTGATATAATTGAAAAAAATGGTTATACAGATGTGTTGTTTATGCTTCTAATAGTTGGACAATTATGGTGGATTTTTTATTAGATTATGCAGATTCTGGATGGTGCTGCTGGCTGGACCTAGGTTTTGTTCATGGTATCCAATTTACAGTAGTCTAACAGATTAAAGAATGTGTGGATGACTAGTTTGGTTTTGTCACATATTTTCAGAATACTGTTGTACAGGTAAATAATAAGAGTGTTAGGCATTTTCCCCTGGGGTAATTGAGATTTTATATGGGAACTCAAGCTGCTGTTAGGTTAACACTAATGAAAAATTCATTGATATTAGTAGAGGATTTATAAGGGGGTGAAATGACATTGTTTAAAGAAGAGAGTGACAAAGGGGTTCTATATCATTTCATTGAAAACTCATTTCATTGAAGCTTAATTCATTGACACATATTCACTGAAAGCTCACTTCACCGAAAGCCCAATTCACTGAAAGCTCACTTCATTGAAAACCCATTTCACTGAAACTCATTTTGTTGAAAGGTATATATGGCCTATTCCCCACTTTTGTGCGATCCTGGAGTTAGTATATAAAGTAAGGGGGGGGTGTGGGTAGGGGGGGGAGAAGCCCCCCACACAAATTGGTTATATGTTGTCTTCTGGAAGAATTTTTTTCATTACACTTGTAAGTATCCATCTATATGCTTTAAAATATTTACAATATGTGGCGGGCTACGCCCCCACACCCTCCAATGTGGGGGGCTGTGCCCCCCACACCCCCCTTACTTTATATACTAACTCAAGGATCACACAACAGTGGGGAAAAGGCTATATATATCTTTCAACAAAATGAGTTTCAGTGTAATGGGTTTTCAGTGAAGTGAGCTTTCAGTGAATGTGTGTCAATGTATTAAGCTTCAATGAAATGAGTTTTCAGTGAAATTATATAGACCCTGACAAAGGTAATGGAAAACGTTTGAGTGATTACTATGAGGATAAACAGTAACAGAGCTAAGAGAATACATTTGTTTATTGGTTTTCCTGCTGTAAAATGTCAGGAGAGTTGTTGGTTATGAAAATAGTACTCGAGGCTAAGTAATCTAAGCAATAGTAAAGACATAGGGAAGGTATACTGTCTGCAAGTAGACAGAGAGGTTATGGAGAGGGCATGGCATAGAACACAATCAGTGAGTGGTAAGATGAAGGGAAACATGAGAAAATAGTAAGGGGTAGTGAAATAGGAGTTAGAAATCAAAGAATCTGTGGAATTTAAAGTCATAAAAACGAGCAACCTGATGTGTTCAGCAGACTACATTTGCCTTCAATATCTGTGCAACATAGTAAAATAGTAGCTTACTTTTGTATATAAATTTGTAGTTATATGAGTCCATGTTAGTAAGAAATTATACAAATGACTTCTTGCCAATCTGAATTTATTAGAAAAGAGGCTTAATTTATTAGACATAGTGATTGTGG
Source organism: Protopterus annectens (assembly GCF_019279795.1). Lineage (NCBI taxonomy): Eukaryota > Metazoa > Chordata > Ceratodontiformes > Protopteridae > Protopterus > Protopterus annectens. The sequence goes on from NC_056738.1 coordinate 358,884,982, forward strand.
TTTCTTGTTTACTTATGGTTTTTGTAGCCAGGGCATGAAACACGAACCAAGGATCACTTTAGGAAGCAGTGCAGTGCAATAATGTAGTCTGTGAAAATAGATAATATTAAACTTAAAAATACATTCCTAGCAAAAATAGAAAATATTAAACTTAAAATACATTCCTAGCTATCAGACGGATTGGGAATAAATTAGCCTTTGTAAATCTGACCTGTGTGTGTGTGTGTGTGTGTGTGTGTGTGTGTGTGTGTGTGTGTGTGTGTGTGTGTGTGTGTGTGTGTGTGTGTGTGTGTGTGTGTGTGTGTGTGTGTGTGTGTGTGTGTGTGTGTGTGTGTGTGTGTGTGTTGTTTAGGGGCACAAATACACTGAACCAATTTAATGGAGATTCACTTAGCCATCTCACATTTGTTCAGCCATTCATTTATTTACCTTTGTAATCCAGCTGATAGTGTAATTAATGGAAGATGAAAAACAGAGCATGGAATATAAACTGGATGGCCTGATTGTTTTTTTAATAAAACAAATTACATTAAAAAGTTTAACAAGTTCTGCAGCATACAGTGTTAGGTTAGCCTACTTTAAACAGTTGATTGACTGTAGGGAAATATCTGTTCATGGGAATGTGTTCTTTTGAATACATAGTTAAGAAAAACAAATTGTGGGGTAACCATCTTCAGTTTCAGTAGAAATAAATCCATACTGCTTCAGGATCTCCCTCTTTCTGAGCTTGGAGTAAACATTGTTTTTTAGACATTTGACTTGGTGCTGACATGAATCATTTCTTATTGTAAGGTTTTAATAAGCCACCTCATGGTCAAAGGATTTTAAGATTAACTTTTTAATAACCTTTACTCTGAGTCATCATATCAGGTGAGCACATACCTATGGGTGCCTGTCTGTGCAGTTCGTTACTACTCATCCATCTCACATAACGACAGTGAGTACTTGTGCATTTGCTTTTACAATTCACACCATCACAGATGTCATCACAGAAACATGTATCCACTAAAATGTTTCCAGGGGGTATTCATGGACAAGAACAAAACCATTTTTACTGAACAACCCTTGATCACATTGCTAGCCGGTGTGATTTGTACTTGTGTCTGTATGTTTCTATACTTTGTACTTTACTATTTCATCTAATGGTTTCCGGATGATACTGACTTTCTACAAGAAATCAAAGATAAAGTTAATGCATATAGCTGTGTATCCTTAGAAAAATTTGCCCATGTGGTCAAATTATAAAACATGGGGTAGACATAGTGTAAATATATCAGGATCATCCAGTGCAAGTCTGTTACCGAGAAATGTAAGACCAATTACCTCAGTAAGATTACAGCACCTTATTTGCCAAAGATCATTTGTGGAAAGGAATCAATTACCTTACCAAAGGTGGCCCTGCTTTTTAAGCCTTCCTTTGTGAGTTTGACTCCTAGACTGCTGACCATTTCAGCAAAATATCTATCTCTGTACTTTCTGGACTTCCTGGTGTTTCCCTGCCAAAAGGATAACACCAGGACACCCTCCACCTGCTTCCAATAAACACAACAGATGATAATAGGATGAAATTAGAAAGATTTCATCACTTTGAATGGTCTTGCCCTTCAGAACTGTTCAGTTGATTGCCTGCTGTATCTAAACAGACATCACTTGGCTAATTAACAAATCAATTAGAAAAAGGCGATACATTTACTCCTTAAAAAGGAATACTGGCAATCTCATTCCATAATGGTGACAACAATGCCTTTACTCCTTGGAAAGGAATACTGACAATCCCATTCCATAATGGTGACAACAATGCCTTTACTCCTTGGAAAGGAATACTGACAATCCCATTCCATAATGGTGACAACAATGCCTTTACTCCTTGGAAAGGAATACTGACAATCCCATTCCATAATGGTGACAGTAGATTGTAAAAATGTTAGTACAAGCTGCCCTCATGTCAATCTCTCTTCTGGTCACTTTTCTGCACATGTTGGTGCTGTTACAGTGGTCTGCCTACTTGATTACCAGTCCTTTCTCTTGTACACACAACACGGTTTTAGTACCATGCATGAGAGGCATGATTTTGACACAGCATTAAACTAACTAGATGAAGCCGGGGTGGTGCAGTGGTAGCATTGTCGCCTCACAGCCAGAGGTTTCTCTGTTCGATTTTCGGCTGGAGTGCCATCTGTGCGGAGTCTGTGTGTTCTCTCCACGTTCGAAAGAGATGCATAAATGGGCATGCCTTCGTTGAAAGTTGGGCGTTGAGCTGGCACCGTATAAATTTACTGCCAATCACAAACGGAGCAGAGTTCTGCTGTGGCGACCCCAAATCAGAAGCCAGAACAACAACATTAACCTCACTCACTAGCAGACCTCTCAACCAATTGTGGACAAATTTCAACAGAATCAGGGACAAGTCAAGAAAAAATCAGCGACACTTTTAAAATATTAGTGCTATTAACTTGAAACATTGACAGAATCAGAGCATATAAATTAATACACTTTTTCTGAAGTAAAAGAAATTTATAACTCTTAGTTATTGTCATTATTCATTAAGTGTAATTCACCACCTTTCCTCTAAAAGTCACTAGTTTTAGGATGGATTAAGAGGGACAGAGTTAAAATTTGAGTCAAAATCAGGGACGTCCCTGAAAATCAGGGACAGTTGAGAGGTATGCTTGGCAAAAGCAACATCAGAAGTTTCACTTCTTAGATGTGTCATGAGAATACAACATAGCTGAGTATAACAACCTTAATAAGGTACTTCAGTATGTGTCTTCTAGTCACCACCCCATCGTATGGGTGCAGCCTTAACTTAATGGCAGTTGGTGGGGTGGAATACAGCTGTCTCTGCTTCCCAAAAAGTTGTTGAAAGTGGATATCAGGAATATGTTCTAACTTCAGATTCTTTTGTCTGCAAAAAAAACACTTCATGTGGAATTTCAGTGGCGACAGCTACATGGTTAAATAGGTTTACTATCATTTAACAGAATCACACTCAGTCGACTCCAAGTTGCGCAAAGTCTGAAAACTGAACGATGACAGTTAACAATGCTGAACACACATAGTTCCGACTGACAAATCTCGCCCCCTTCTCAACCCATGTTAATGTTTGCTCCTAGATCCAGAGTGGTAGGGAATGTCAAATTCGGTATTTATTTTGTGTATCCCGGAATTCGACATTGCATCTTTTCATGGAAGTGAGTTGATAATAAGATGACTCGGCTAAGTATGATTCTGTTGAATGATAGTAAACTGGTTAAATAGGTTGAGTCATGTGGTATATATTTCACTTGTAGAATAGCTTAATGAATAGCAGCACATAATTTTTTTAAATCTATGGTTGAGCTGTTTGGAGATCAGAGGAGGTTCTGTGACAGTTCTCTGATGCTAAAAATACAATGGCTTTATAAGAGATAATATTGAAGTACTTCTAGTTCCGTAACACTTAATGAACCAGCTTCTTATCTTACTTTGTTGAGCATGTTAACTCTATGAGTTCCACATCAAAGAGTAGTTTAGGGACTCCACAATGAAAAACGGAATTGTCATGCTTGCCTTTCTAGGCAGCAAACTGCCAACTTCCTTTTATTTCCATTCTTTTTACGGGAGATTGTCATTCCCAGGTAGCAAATCCTTGTCAGATGATGTTCTGTCTACCATGCTTGGCAAAACATGCCATGAAATATTAATCTGTTTTTCTTGCTCCTCAGCAACATCTTAAATTCCAGAAGTGCTTTGTTGTGCACCAAACTGGAACTACTTACAGGATTATCTACAATTCACTTGTTACCTAAATATTCTGTTGAGCAGTTATGACCCAAACTGATACAAAGTGTGTATGCTTGCGCAGGCATGTGTTTGTATGTGTCTCTATACATGCGTATACCCCAGCATGGAATGGAGTCCTGCCCACGGTTCATTCTTATGTCTGCTACTTCATAGGTTCGTAGATTCATAGGTGCTTACTATGCTAATGACCACAAGGGCCTTTTTATGCCTAGCCATGCATCCCAAATATCTGACAAGTTCTGATACCCTTGATAAGTGTAAGCATGGGCCTGGAAGATGAACCATTTACAGGTTACCTGTTTGCATTAGAGATATAGTTGCCAAACCAGAGATGAATTTCCAGTTTCCCATCCAATTGTCCAAGTTGCACTTCAGTTGGGTTAGGGAGGAACTCTGTTTCACATGTATGGGGAGCCTATTCCATAGATGTGGTAGTCTCTGGGATACATACCTATCTCTCCAGCAGGTCTTGTTTATATCACGGGCAAGGTTTAAGTCTTTAGAATGAGTAATTCTACTTTTTGTTTTGTGGATATGCAGGAGGTCCATCAGAGTAGGGTCTGACAATGCCATGTATGCCAGGCATAGATCTCCTCTCAAAAGCCTGTAGGAGACAGAGTACAGGGATAGGGAATTGAGGTGGTCTACATAGGACATATTACTTACGCCCTGTATTCTTTTAGTGAGGAACCTCTGTGGATGTTCCAGTTTATGGATATGCCTGGTTAGGTACATACCAAAGGATGCATTGTACTGAATGATAGGTCTGATGAATGCTGAATACAGTGGAAAAATGGCTTCCTTGGACTTAGATGCTATACCTTTGTTTATAAGTTGCGCAACATAGAATGATTTCCTCACCACTGTAGACATGTGGTGATCAAAGGCTAGATAAATATCTATGTGTGTCCCTAAGTCCCTGACTGCTGGGTCAACTCTAAGGGGTGTGTTGTCAATATGATAGCTACTAGTGATGGATGACTTCCCAAAGGATACTATTATGCATTTCTTTGCATTTAGTGTTAGTCCATGTCTCTAATACCAGTTATTTGTACCAGCCAGACAAGCTGTGAGCTCCCCACAGCCATGAACTCCATAGTGTCAGTATTGAAATTAAAGGATGGCTAGATGGATAAAGCAACTTACTGGCTATGGCTGCATCTGTTAAGTGCATTCTTTTCAGTCTTGGACCTCAGGAGGAGTAGATGTATGCCAAATCTGAAACACAGATCCATGTCCACCTCTCCATGATCACCATATTACTCAAGTATGTCATCCCTTAAAGGCTTGGTTCCTTCAGTGGGCTGTCCCCAATAGTTCTGACTCAGCTTCCCTTCTGACTTTATCTAGCTGGTCAGTAAATGACTGTGCATTTTGCATATGAACATGAAGTGCCTTTATAATTTACTGACTTTCAGCAATGACTGGGTCTCACAGTACCAACTAAATGTGCCAGTTACTTTGGAGATGTCATACAGAGATACCACTCAGCCTCAGAGAGCAAGAAATCTGGACAAAACCATAAATAACGGGGGGACAAAGGCCCAAAAAGAGGGACAATGTTTAAATATTGCTCTTGAAATCTTAGTTGATAAATTAACAAGTTCTGGTTTAACATAATTTTTTGAAGAGTATGAAGTCCGAAACTCAAATGTCTGTCATTATTTCCTTTCTTTTTATTTAATGACTTGTCAACAATTTGTCAGAAAACCACAGTTTTATGAAAAATGGACCAAAAATAAAAGGCAAGAATCCGGACATTCTATGAAAATCTGTACAGTTGAGAGGTATGCGTACAGATTGACTCGGGGGATGATCATGAAGCCTTTGTGCAAGTCCTCAGGATTTATAAAAATGGAAGTTATGGGAAACAGGGAAGGTGTATTCTGTATATAAAAGCAAATATGTAATCTAGACCACTTAAAATAGCCCACACCTGAAGAAGAGACTAAGATAATCATAATTTGCATTAAACTAGGCTTAAACAAGCACCTACGACAGTAAATAACTGTCTCTTTTGGCTCCCTGAACCTACTCAGGATCTCTCCTTTTCATCCTATTATGAGTAGGGGGCACAGTCCCTTTGAAATTATCTTAATGTATGACATCATCCACAGCTGGATCTGCATTAAGACTGTTGTGTCTACCTTGCATATGGGCTTTGAGCATTTTGAGTTGATGTTCTCTATCTGCCTGCTAGAATCAGTTCCAGACCTCTAGAAACCAGACTGCTCATTTGGGTTACTAGTACTTATCCTTCCAATATAATGACAGTCAGTACTCTCACTGTTATGATAAATGGGTCTAGTGACCACACATACACATTTGTAGTCTGGAAAAACACCTCTGCTAAACTAGAGTTATATATTATGGCCCTAAAGGGCCTTCGGTCAGATAACCAGCAAGGCAGCAAGCCAGATTACAAAGTTTACACTGCTCTGACAAAGACTATTAACAAAAGCAAGTCATGATGGGACTCAAGCATCACCAGTCATCTGTGATATCTGTTCTTAACATTTTTCTAGTGTAGACCTTAAAACTCTGCTTTACTTTCACTATGAAGCCAACTCTCCAAGACAGGCGAAAAAGTAAAACAGTGCTACAGCTGACAAAATTTTTACTTAAGCATCCCAGGGATCAGTTCTGGGTTCTTTCCTGGTCACAGCTTAAGCCAGTGATGAATGGAAAAATAATGGTAGTTGACAAATTACCCAATATGTCAGTCATGCTCTACCCTGCTAGCTTTGAGGCGCTAATTTGCTGCTGACTGCAAAAGCTTTGCATATGGAGGACTCACTTAAGTAATGGACCTCTCCGCATCACTTGTTTGAAACCATAGAGCACCCACCATCCCTCCTAAAGTTAACAACAACGTGATCTGTTTTTTAGTTTAGTTTTAAACCATACATCTAGTCTAGCAGATGGGTCTGTTGCTGTGGTGTAATTTTGCCTTATACCGCCTGAGTCTCTTCTACTGTACCTCAGTTGTCTGGAATTTGTTTCATTGCAAACTTATTCATCCTGTAGGGAGCTAACTCTCATAGCTAAATTAGAAATAATTCATTTCCTATTATATCTGTACATGGTGGTCACATGTTCAGTCAACATCTCTCTGCTTGAAGTAATTGTACCTGACAGATACAACTGAAATCCCAGGCAAACATTTGATCTAATAAATGCTGGCTTATTGTTTAACTAACCTAGTGCTTTGTGACTTATGGACAATTAACCACTATGAACTGTTCACTTTTGTGTGCCTGTTGATTGTGATAGCATACCTCTACCTTAAAGTCAGAGCAAGTCGGTTCTGTATGTTCATACTTTGACAATATGGACTGGTCCTTTCTACGCATTCTTGTTCTCCTTTATTACAGTTCCATAACTTGTGATTATTTGCTTACGCTGTATTGTATGCAAAATCTCCATGATAATGAATGATTATAATTGGATCTCCCTTATAAATGGGCCTCTGACTTCATGAGTCCACACAGTTATTGAATGCAAGAAATTAATGCAATCAAGAAATGACTCAGTCAGCCAATAACCATTTAACAGACTATCTTTTACATTCTAAAGCAACATAGCTTTGAAGGAACACTTGCTAGTGATTATGGCTCATATCTGAGGGTAAACTAATCATCTGGTTATGAGAAGGAGGCATTCATAGAAAACTTCATAATGTAAGCAAATCTCTTGTTGGGAAACATTTCAAATTATTGTATATCCATGCATTCTTTTAAATTTGTTTAGCAAAGTCTTTATGCCTAACTCACAAAATACTGTATGTGGGGTAGGCTTCACCTCTAATGATGCCTCTCGACAGCATATATTTTGAACATGTCCACTAATAATCTGTTCCGTTCTTCATTTATGCAAGTATTAAGCCATTGTTGAACTGACTTCTTCTGACAAGTACCCCATGGTTTCATGAAACTTTGATGGGTCCAAATCAGAGAAGTAGCTTGTAATGCTAAAATAATTACTTAGCTAAGATGAGTGGTTTCAGTCAAGACACTTTTTTGAATAATTTACAAGGCATTCCTTAACTTAATGGATGTTTAACTCTGTGAAACTGAAATATGTATAGTACAGCTTAGAATAAATAAGTACTTACAAATGAGCTTCTTACATCTTTCAGCCAGTTAAAAGGGTCTTGTAACCTGAAAGTTGACTGTATCACCCAAAGATAATATATATTTTAATCTCTGCTGATCTGTCTCTGCAACAGCTTTAATTGTGAAAGAATTAGGTGTCACTAAGACCATTCTTCTTCTTATGGAATGTTTCCCAATAACACAGAGAACAGCAAATCTTTGGGTGTCATTTCTTCTACTGAAAAAATGTTTGATTTGTATAATTCAAGCACTGTAAATATTGTGCTTTTCTCCAAATATGTAGAAGGAAAAAGGAAATTCTTGATTTTGTGGTTCATAAGTCAATTATTTGCCTTTGCTCTGTGTAATAGGAAACTCCTATTCAGAATGCATGAATTAGTGTGTATGTGTGTGGAGTGCTTATTTCCCTGCATAAAATGCGGATTATAGACAACTGGCCATTCGGGATCTTCTGATCACAGTTTTGTACATGACAGCCCAAGTGTTTGCTATTATTTGAAGACCATTCTTAATTTGTGTAATTTATGACCTATTCTTTCTACTGACTTACAATACTAACACTTGATTGGTGTATTGTCTTTTATGGGTACTGTTTATATATATATATATATATATATATATATATATATATATATATATAGACACACACACACACACACACACACACACACACACATACATATATATATATATATATATATATATATATATATATATATATATACACACACACACACACACATATATATATATATATATATATATATATATATATATATATATATATATACATATATATGGGTCTACTTCACTTGACCTAAATTTCATTTGACCTAAAACACACACAAGTGTGTGTGTGTGTGTGTGTGTGTGTGTGTGTGTGTGTGTGTGTATATATATATATATATATATATATATATATATATATATATATATATTTATATAGATATATACATACCGTTGCTCTCTGTGTAGTATTCCAACCTTTTCCTACTTCTCATATCATCCCTCTTTCTCATTAGTCAAGCTGTGTTCTTCTGTTCTTTTAATATTTCAGTTAAAATGTTTACAGTAAAGGAATGATGCCTTTCTTAAATGAATGAAATGTAACAGAATTACAAAGGAGAGAAAACACACTTAATAAGGATGCTAATTGGCCAGTGTTGTATAAAATAATGGGAAGTAAGGAGAAAAAGGTAAAAGAAAGTAAGATTTAAAGGTAGAATATGTCACTAGTTATTTTTAAATTAACAGCTTCTACTAAATATTTCAATTCAGCTGTCAGCAAGCTTATTAAAATTAGTTGTGCCTAAGAGTTGATTTATTTTTTCAACAAGTGAAATCAGTAGTGAGGCACTGAATTTGTTCCAATATTCACAAACTTAGTAACGTGTGAATAAGAACAAATGTTTTTATACAAACTGTCATATTTTAATATATTTTAATTCATTTTATTGAGAATAACTGAGTGTGAACTTATATTATAATTTTTAGATGTAATTAGTACAAAATTCTTTAGGTCTGCAAATAATTACAGCAAAGAAAGGATCACCTTTTCAACACAGACCTTTCTTTTGACCAAAACAAGAGGTGTTTTACTTTTAGGGTGTACAGAAAGGAGATGTTTGTTAATAATTACATACATTCAGCAACAGACATTATTGGTACATTAAAAATATCATAAAAGGACAAACCATTCAACTTTCCAGGATAACATCTGATTAGGTTTTTAAAGAAGAGGTAAGCGAGTTAAGTATGCTTTTGTGTCTAGAGGTTAGAAAATTGAGAATCTTTTTACTACTGTATTTAATGAAGTAGAAGAAGATGGCTGTACCAGGTATGTTCCCATAATGCACAACCAAGTCTACTCACATATGACTCTATATGAAGTTCATTTAGCAAAGGATTTGACCTTAATAATACTTGCAAGGCTCAATGTTTATGTTAAAAGGTGACACAAATTATTATTTCCAGTTGGCAGATTCTGCGTGGACAGCCTGATTTAATCCAAAAATAGGATTTTTGCCTCTTTCCCTTACAATCAAAAGGGATAATAATGTAAAATCTATTTTATAGCATAGGCAGTGTGCAAAGTTTGGACGTTACATTGATAGTTCAGTGGGTAATTTCTGTTGTGGATTTTTTAAATGTTTTTTGAATTTCTGGGTCATTTTAATACTACATCACTTCAGTAGCTCTGTCATGATGTATGACAAATTTGACTGTATTACAGAAAGCACAGTTTATAATGCAATATGGATGGTTTCTGACAGCTTTTACATCAGAAAAATACCTTATAATTTCAGACAAAGAATATACAAACACTGTTATGCAATAACTTTTTAAACAGGTAAAACTCAAGTTACCTACTTTCATATCTAACTTCTCTAGTGCACACTGCAGAGTGCATTCTTTTCAATCTTACCTTTAAGCATCCCTGTTACTAGCACTTTCTCTAATACCTAAAAAGATCATCTCTACTTGACTCCAAGTAGACTTTTCTCTATCTGTTAAACCTAGCACTTGCTCCTACAGTACTTATTACCTTGATACGGCACTCTTATAGATAGCACCCCAAAAAGGCAAACCCCCATTTCTCGGTCACTCACGTCCCCGGAATCTCTTTTAAAGTTTTTTGTCTAGTCCTTCTAGCATGTCGAGGGATCAGTTGCTAGTGTCCTCTCCTGCTCAGCTGGTGAACCTGGGAATATTGAGGCAATGTTACAATTGCCTCATGTACACAGACAATCCTCTCCTCCTCCCACAAAACACAAATACATGCGAGAGATGCAACTATACGGCCAAACTGGAGGCTGAGCTCTCTCAACATAGGACTGGCAAGACCAGTCAGGAGGAGAAGGTTACCACACACACTATAGACCCAGTCTCACATAGTACCATCACAACCTCAAATCATACACATAAACACACAAAGACATACTCGGCGGCTCTGATCAAAATCTACCAAAACAGCAGAGGCCACCAAAGCAGACACCCAAACAACCACCACCTCAGAACACAACACCTGCAACACATAGACCTCACAGTCAGAGTGTCAAACAGTCACAGCCCTTAAGGCCAAACACAATGCCAGACACACTAGTCATTGGTGACTCCATAGTCAGACACACTGGCGTCCCGCTCACCAGACTGAGTAAGGAGAAGGTCACAGTAAGCTGCCTGTCGGGCGCTAGAATCCGCCACATAACGCAAGCACTCAGGTCTCTCAACAGCAGGTACAAATATGACTCAGTCATTGTCCACGCTGGTGTAAACGACCTGAGATGTACCTCCTTGGACTACATGAAAAGAGACATTGAGGAGCTCTCTGATTATGTAGCCCAGGCAGGTATGACCCTGACCTTGAGCAGTATCCTACCTTCACCAAGAATGATGCCACAATACAGAGATAAGATGATCAGCTTTAACAATTGGCTTAAACTCTGGTGTCATTCAAAGGGGATCCAATGTCTGTCTGCCTGGGATGACATGCTGGACAAGCCACGCTGCTTCAAGGGACGGCTTGCACCTGTCACCCTGGGATTCGGATATTGGCAAAGGCTCTTGCCACCCCATAGTGCCTTTTTTAGGCAAGGCTCAAATTCTAAACCTACCACCCTAGAACACAAAAAGGAAAAAACTAAGGGTAATGCTGCTCAATGCCAGAAGTCTAAATCTCAAAATGCACGCACTCGAGGCCCTTCTCAGTATGGAGAACATCGATGTCTGTGCAGTGACAGAAACCTGGTTCAAGGCTCCTGAGAGCACCCCAGCACTATCAGGTTTTACCTCTTATCATGCGTTCCGCCCCAAAATCTGGACAATACCAAGAAAGGAGGGGGTATCCATATTCATCAAAGACACCCACACCTCAAGACTGGTGGCAACGCACGATGCATCGGAGACCATCCAGGTGCAATTAACCATAGGCAAGACTGCTCTGCAAATTGTAGCATGTTACAGGCCACCCTCACAAACTCAGGAACCTCACATGGCCTTCCTGAAAACACTAGAGGGGATAAATGTATCACCAAACACCATCATACTAGGTGACTTCAATTACCCTAATATAGACTGGGAACACTACTCAAGCCCAAACACCCTAGCCCAAAAGTTCCTGGAATTCATAAACTCAAATGCCATGGAACAACTAGTCACCATCCCCACAAGAGGAGAAAACATACTTGATCTCATCATCACGAACATGGGAGCACAATGTTCAACACCGGAAGTATACCCCTCACTGGTGAGATCAGATCACAAACTAATCTCGCTGGAGGTCCTCATCCCACCCCCACCTGAAATAAAAAAGACCACAGTAAAGAACTTCTCGTAAGCCGACTTCACACATCTAAAGACTAGTGTGGTCTCCTTTAAGGCCCCCGAGCCGACGGAAAACAGTACTCAAGCCGCTGAATCACTTACAAATGCCTTCTACCAGCATCTGCAAGACTGCATGGATAAGGCAATCCCAAGCAAAACAAAGACTCTTTGTACCAAAGGCAAGCGTCCACTCTGGTGGACCCCAGCCATAAACAAACTCTACAACAAAAGGAGGAAGCTACTACAAGATAGAGCAAAATCCTTAAAAGGTAAGACACCCTTGATCACTATAAGTAAAAAACTAAGAGCTCTCATAAAATCATCCAAAGCAAATTTTGAGAGAAAAATAGCTAAAGACTCAAAAGACAATCATAAGGCCTTCTTTAGCTATGTTAGAAACCTGGGAGGAAACTCCCAGATATGCTCAGAACTAGTTCAAAATGATGTGAAGATTACTGATCCTACAGACATTGCCAACATACTGGCTGACAGGTTCAGTGCAAACTTCTCCCCTCCCCAAAAGGAGAGATATCTATACCAAGCGATTGCAGCCCCCAAACATCTCCAACGCCCAAGTGAGAACTGCTCTCTCCAAAGCAAAAACACAGCATCCATGGGACCTGATGGTGTCCCCGGCTGTGTGCTCCACGAACTCAACGAGGAATTAAACCCACAGCTAGGACAGCTGTTTAATCATAGTCTTACCTCTGGATACGTACCCAGGGAGTGGCGCACTGCAACTGTGGTCCCACTTCACAAAGGCGGTGCCTCCACCGACCCTGGAAATTACCGCCCATTAGCTTAACAAGCCTTATCTGCAAAGCCATGGAGAGGATCATAATGGACCTCATAAATAAAGACATAGGGAATTTGCAGACTTTGGATCCATCCCAGTTTGGCTTTGTCAAAGGCAGATCATGCCTTCTAAACTTGGTTGACTTTTTCAAACAGTCACCAAAGCCATTGATGAGGGAAAGGCAGTCCATACAGCCTACCTCGATCTGGCGAAGGCCTTTGATACAATACCCCACTCGGGTATCATTGAAAAACTCATCAGCTTAAATGTTAACCCATACATCACAAGATGGGTTGCAAACTGGCTGAGTGACAGAACCCACAGGGTCAGAGTTGCTGGCGCCATGTCAGACTCAAAGCCTGTCACAAGTGGTGTACCACAGGGCTCAGTCCTGGGCCCACTCTTGTTTGGCATCTACTTTTCCAGTACAAGCAAACACAGGAGGGTTATGGCTGACAAAGTTTGCAGATGACTGCAAACTGGGCGCCATAGTAGAAAACACATCTGACACAGATATCCTTCAGAAGGGTCTCACAGAAACGAATAACTGGTGCCAGAGCCATGGCCTAAAGTTAAATGCCAAAAAATGCATAGTCATACCCTTCGGGAAAAACAAGGTTACCCCTAGCTACCAAATAGGTGGCAATCCACTGAGTACAGAAGAAGTTATCAGGGACCTGGGGACCCAGGTTGATAGTAGTCTGTCATTCGACACCCATGTAGCTAAAGTAGTTAGGAAGACCTTCTACATTGCCCACCTTATCATGAAGGGATTCTCATCTAGATCAAGGGAGGTCATAGTCTCCCTATACTCATCACTCATCAGACCAATGATTGAGTACAATGCCCCATTCGAATGTATCTGACCCGACACTTGCAGCAGCTGGAGAGGCCACAAAAGTTCCTCACCAAAAGGATAAAGGGTCTCAAACATCTGTCCTATGCTGCCCGACTGAAAGAACTCCAGCTCTATTCAGTCGCCACCGCTTGCTCAGAGGTGACCTTTGCCTAACATACAAGGCCATGTCAAACCCAGATTTGATGAATATGCTTCACCTCAAAAATCTAGATCCGTCAGAGCCACAAGGGCGGGAGACTTAAACCTCGACACGGCTATTAATAGGACGTGCTGGAGGGATAGATTCATCACCCAAAGACTCCCTATGCTGTGGAATAAAATCCCGGTATATGTGAGGCAGAGCACCTCGCTGGCCTTGTTCAAGAGAAATCTTGACCAATGGATGGGAGATCGCAGATATACCCCAGGGATTACCTCAGTGTCACTGCTCAACAGAGGCACAGCAAAATAATGGGTATAGTTCCCCATACTAAAGGGGTGGCGTAAGCCACAAAACTATGGGCTAGGCTTGTAAATGCCCTCGGGCAGATAGCCTAGTATGAACCTATGAACCTATATGAAATATTGTCTAGACTAACACCTTGTACAGATATTCCCTAACTTGGTAACTCTTTAAGAAATCTATATTCTTTACTGTTGAAAGAATTTGATTTAATGCTATGTGTGGTGATCGTGATGTTTTTTAAGAGAGTGGAAGTTAAAGTTAATGCAGATCATATTCCCATCCTTAAAGGGCATTTAAATTTAAAAAGCTTCTGAAATAAAAGCTTTTTATCTTTTGTGGATACATAAGTATATATAGTTTTAAATACATTTTGAGTCTTTCTGGATACATAAGTGCATACAGTTTTAAATATTTTTTATTCACATTTTTACAAGTTGATTATTCTGCATTAAAATATGATTTGATATTGATGGCTGACATATGTATTTGAGCCTGATTCAAATATTGGTAAGGTACTTGTGATTTTTAGTTGTTAAGAAGCCAAGATGAAAGACTAAACTTTTCTATTACAATGATTCCCTGTTTTCTATCCATGTGTGGGGTATTTTTTTTTAGTTTGCACATAGTTAAGCTTTGGTAATACTTTCTTTTTTTTTCTATTTTTCTATTTGTCTTTTTGTCTTGGAAGGATGAACTATCTATAGTTTCTGCCTACCTGTTTTTTGTTGCCTGCATTAACATTACTACACCAACACATAGGTTCATAGGTAGGTACTAGGCTATTGGCCCTAGGGCCTATACAAGCCTAGCCAAAAAGGTACCCTGGCTTTCGCCACCCAAGAAAATTATTTTCCTGTGCCCCTGTCAAGCAGAACCATAAAAGTGATCCCCGTGGTGAATTTCCTATTACCCATCCAATCATCAAGATTTTTCTTGAAGAGTGCTAATAAGGAGCTTTGTTTGAAATAGATAGGTAGTTTGTTCCAGAGTATGGGAAGTCTCTGGGACAGGAATCAATCCCTCTAGCATGTTCTGTTTATTATGGTGACAAGGTAATTTGTTGACCTGAATTTGACAAGTAATTTATTTTGACCTTGTAGTTAGTTATAATTTGTTTTCGTTATTTTATTTTACATTTGTTAACCTGGAAAGTGGACTGTTCAAAGACAACATTTAACCACTACCCAAGCCACATGACAAACACATGGACAGCAACTATAAATGAGAGTATGAGGGGGCAGGGTACAGGTCACTTCCTGCATGCAGAAATTCTCAAAGGTAAAGAAATCTGAAAGAACCTATTGCTGAATTGCTCTAGATCCTGGTGGCATTCTGTTCAGCATGTGTGTTCATCCCCGTGCCACATACCATGTCTAGAACATTTCCTGCTACCAGTGGTACCACCAGATAAGCCACTCGTCAACATCTATGTCAAAGAATGAGAGCAGATGCCTGATTGTTAAGTACATCACTTTATACAAATAGTTAAAGAAAGAGTGAATGGATTAATTAACAGTTCCTGCCTCCAGTCATTTTCTGAGTAACTCAATTCCCTTCATGAACATAGGTAATCGCTGAGATAGATTATCTGCATTTTATCAGTGGCATGACAATTTTACACCCCCATCAGGATTTCATGTTCATGTAGTAACATAGTCCTTGGATCCCATAGTACTGTCTTCATCTTTATATTCTGATTCATTAGCATAATGAAAATACTTCTCATCTGCAAAAGTCAGTGAGAAAAGCCGTGCCTGTTACCAGAAAAACAGTTAATGTTAAGAATGATTAAATTAATATGGCACTGCCTGTTTTACAGTAGTTTCCTCCTATCTGACAGTTTGTAAATGTAGGGACTTAAAGGAGAACCCTATGAAACAACTGATTTCTACTGGATGAGCAAGGCTTCGCAGCCCATTAAATCTCAAGTGATTGAATTTCTTCTCTGACAAAAAACAGTATAGTAATAAATGCTCAACTTGTATCTGTTTAGATAGCATCCTGATAAAATTATCATCTATCACAGACAAGTAACTAAAATGACTTCTATGTAAACCCTAACTAAGGGATTGTTTAGTGGATGAAACAGAAATACTGATGACATTAATTACAAACCTTAGATTGCAGTAATGCCAGAATGTTGACATGATCATTTAAAGCAGTACCATTTCAGTATGGAATGTCCTTTTTTTTTTTTTTTTGAAAAATCATTAGTAAGTAGGCAGAGACTGAAAAGTACTCTTTGTGTCTTTTGGTTTCTTTAGGTGATAGTGAATGCTGGGCAGATATGTAATAGACTTATACATGCTAGACTATGTTGATGACCAGTTACAGGAGTGCTTGCTGTCACTGGTGAGTTGACTCAGTACTTCTAGCTCCCTTATGGGTATGTTAACACACAAGATAAGAACATGGTAATACACAAAGCACAAATATGGTAACACACAAGGTCCAAACATGCTAACATACATAGTACAAATATGATAACATACACAAGGTGCAAGCATGGTAACATAAATGGCACAAACATAAGCACCACAGAACAAATCTTTGCATGTGACAGCATGCTCATGCAATTCTGCTTGCATGGCTCTCACAGAGATGGGGTTTTATTCTCAATTGATCCATCTTTGAAACAGTTAGGCTTCAGGCAGCTAAGAAGCTGCTCTTCCACTTACTTTGCTCCTAGTGTGTCATGTATATTAATGTGAAGTCTTCTAAGAGGAGGCATTATAGGATGAAAGTCTAGGGGTTGGGTGTTATCATTAGTGGGTTGGGGCTGACATAATAGTTTACCTCTCTGACACAAGGTATAATCTTTGATACTCACCTTTGAAAGGGAAATTGGCTAGGCTTAAAATGGCCTACAATGGAAGGTAGACTAGTACTTACATATGGATCTAAATAATGTCCAGGGGCCAAATTTGTAACTGACCAGTGCATAAGGGATTGATATTTTATATCTTTTTCATTTGTTCCATATTTTGTTTTCTTTACCAAGGTTACAATGAAATAAAGTTCATAGTACAATTTCTTCTCTCCAATGACTTCTAATCCCCACTGACCTCTTAAAAGGGGCTTCTGAGTTTGCTCCATGGTAAAGAGAGATAAAGCTCTACCTATGACCCAGATTACTTGGATTCAGTTAGTGACCAGGTACTGGAGGAGTCAGATGGGGAGAGATGTAAATGAGTCAGTGTTGTGAGCACACCCATTCCAAAGGGAGGGAGGTGAGGCATTCCACAAAACTAATGATGCCAATCATATGACAGGTGGAAAATATGTAGAATATAGGTTCATAGGTAGGTACTAGGCTATTGGCCCTAGGGCCTATATAAGCCTAGCCAAAAAGGTACCTTGGCTTTTGCCACCCAAGAAAATTATTTTCCTGTGCCCCTGCTGAGCAGAGCCACAGAAGTGATCCCCGGGGTGAATTTCCTATTTCCCTTCCAATCATCAAGATTTTTCTTGAAGAGTGCTAATGAGGAGCTTTGTTTGATATAGATAGGTAGTTTGTTCCAGAGTATGGGAAGTCTCTGGGACAAGAATCTATCCCTCAGCATGTTCTTTTTATTATGGTGACAAGGTTTAGGTCCCTAGAGCATGTAGCTTGGAGGGATTGGGATTTCTTTAAGTGGAGCATGTCCAACAGCTCTGGGTTTGACATAGCTTTGTATGTTAGGCAGAGATTGTCTCTGAGTAGGCGATATGCGATGGAGTAAAGCTGGAGTTTATTGAGATGGTCTGCGTAGGACATCTGTTTGAGGCTGGTAATCCTCTTTATGCGGTATTTCTGCGACCTTTCCAGTTATTGTAGATGTCTTGTGAGGTACATACCAAAAGGGGCATTGTACTCTATAATGGGTCTAATGAGTGGTGAGTAGAGGGCAACCATTACCTCTTTTTTCCTGTATGAGAAGCCTTTTGTTATGAGGTGTGCCACATAGAAGGATTTCCTGATTACTGTGACGATGTAATTATCAAAGGAAAAATTACTGACCACCTCTGTCCCAAGGTCTCTTATCACACTTTCGGTGTTAAGTAGACTACCTCCTATGTGGTAGTTCATGGGTACAGAGTTTTTATAAAAAGGGATGACAATGCACTTTTTGGCAGTGAGCTTGAGGCCATGGCTTTGACACCAGGCATCTGTCTCAGTGAGGCTCTTTTGTAGGATGTCCACATCGTTAGGAGTTTTGATTATGGCTCCTAGTTTGCAGTCATCTGCGAACTTCATTAGCCAAAGAGATTCTGTGTTAGCCTGTACTTCAGAGAAGTAGATGCCAAACAGGAGAGGACCCAGGACTGAACCCTGTGGTACTCCACTTGTCACTGGTCTGAAGTTGGATTTGGAGTCTGCTACTTTCACATTGTGGGTTCTGTCAGTGAGCCAGTTGGCAACCCATCTTGTGACATAGGGATTTATACCTAGTTTAGTGAGTTTATCTATAATTCCAGAGTGGGGGATGGTGTCGAAAGCCTTGGCGAGATCTAGGTAGACTGTGTAAACCACCTTACCCTCATCTACGGCTTTGGTGACTGCTTTAAAGAAGTCTGTCAGGTTTAGGAGATATGATCTGCCTTTTAAAAACTCAAACTGGGTGGGGTCCAGAGTTTGGAGATT